>NW_024349800.1:40235933-40359839 GCF_902729225.1 Pteropus medius
ATATATATACACATATATATATATATATTTACATTGTGTGTTCATCTCCCATAGTTAGATTTCTTTGCCACCACATATTTGGCCCCTTTTATCCCATCTACCTCCCCACTACCCTCTGGTAACCAGTAGTCTGTTGTCCATTTCCATGAATCTCTGTTTGTTTGTCCTGTACATTTGTTGTTTTTAAATTTATATCCCACATATAATAATATCATGTGATTTTCAACTTTTTCTGTCTGGCTCGTTTCACTTAGCATGATTATCTCAAGGTCCATCCATGTTTCACAAATGGCAGTATTTCATCTCTTCTTATGGCTGAGTAATATTCCATTGTATATATGTACCACAGCTTCTTTATCCAATCATCTATCATAGGACACTTTGGTGGCTTCTGTGTCCTGACCATGAATAATGCTGCTGTGAACATCGGTGTGCAAATATCTTTTTGTATATGAGTTTCCAAGTTTTGCAGGCAAATTCTCAGTAGAAGGGTTGCTGGATCATATGGTAGATCAATTCTTAGTTTTTTGAAGAACCTCCATACTGTTTTCCACAGTGGCTGTACCAATTTTCAGTCCCACCAGCAGTGCATGAGTCCCACCTGCATCCTCTCTGATATTTATTACTTGTCTTGTTGATATCAACTATTCTAACAGGTGTGAGATGGTATCTCATTATGGTTTTGGTTTGTATTTCCCTAATAGCTAGTGATGTTGAGCATTTTATTGTCTTCTTTCACTTAAAACTGCACACACACACCACATACACAGAGAGTCTTAAGGCTTTAAATAGATATACTTCCATTCTGTTTTCCCCCATCTCCCTAAACTAATTTTGCACTAAAGTTCTCCAAAAATGAGTGACTTCTGGAACGATCCCTATGTTTAAGAAGAGATTCTTGGATTCGTTGTCTATTTCAATAGGCCCAATAATTCCATTGTTTGGAATAGCTTTAAGCTTGTAGAGTCTGACTCCAGAAGGGTGAAGTCAACCAACTGCAGGCTGGAGCAAATAGACTGCAAAGTATAGAGCTCTCCATGGTCCTGCCCATGATGCTTCACTCATGCATCCACTCATCTATCTCAGGCAATGAAAATCAACATCTGTCTGGTCGTTTGAAGATGTATTGAAATCCCACTGCCTCGATTTAACAGTTACAACTACCATTCCCAGTCTCTTGAATTCTAATTTTATTTAGCTGATTCACCAGGTATCTTCAAACTATCTCATCTCTCTACTTTTTAATTTTATGTAATCTATTATATGAGTAATTTGTGAAAGATACTCTACTAAAACTGTTGAGAGAGCACTTATAAATAGGACCATACATCTATTCTGATTAAGTGTTCACTCTAGTATATATGGTAAGATATACATGCAAATTATTGCATTTTAAGTGAGGATGACACCAAGTAAAAAATAATAATAATAGAATAATGTGCAGAATATATGGAGAAACAAACATATATAAATTTCTGGAAGAAGAACGTAAAAATGTGAAAATGGTAGAAAGTTATGTTCAGGTACAGAGATTTGCTATTCAACGTTGACATTTTTGTGTGTTTTTATCTTTAACATCTTTAACATTTCTGTTAAAGTAAGTCGTAAATCCTTAAAAAACAAAAATCATACAAATACATGAAACCTGCTTTAGACCCAATGTGAAGAAAAGCTAAGAGATATTTTGTTAACATAGAGAGTACTCCATGTTTCTGTGTTATCAGATCAATGTGGTTTATTAATAGTTCAAAGACCTGAATTCTAGATCTTGTTCTACCACTTTCTGCCTACATACTTCTCTTGATCTTAGTTTTCTTATTTTTAAATTAAGAAAGTTGGACTAGATGATCCATTAGTTGGATTTTGGTTTGACCTACAAAGCTCAGATCTAAAATATGCTCTATAAATAATCCTCTTTATAATATTACTAATCATACAACCTGATATTGACAGATTATCAAAGATTCGTGTTCTTAAACTTCTAGTATATTTCAAAATGTTATTGTAAAAACACATACCAAAATAAAGTAATAAAATGTTTAAATGTGTATACTGTAAGAATTTCGCAAGAAATTTTATATGCAACAGAAAAAGTTTAGAAATAAGAGAAGCAATGATTTAGTGATCAGCAATTTGATTAAAAGTGTAATTTCTTAATTGCATTGAATCTAATATATTTATCATATGTCTACCACTTAAAAATACTGGAACATATCATCCAAGTTATGACAAATGTATCACTCATTTTCTATTTTTTTAATTGGAATTAAGAGGTTGTGTCAATAAACATTGTTCCCATAAAAGATTCTTCAAGTTTTTTGCCCAGAATTTGCCAGTGTTTTTGAAGTTATCTGGTGTACCAGTTTGTGAAGGCTGCCATAACAAAATGCCACAGACTGGGTAGCTTAAACAACATAAATTTATTATTCACAGTTCTAGAGGCTACAAGTTCAGGATCAAGGTGTTTGTAGGTTTGGTATCTCCTGAGGCCTCTTTTCCTTAGTTTGCAGATGACTGCTTTCTCACTGTGTCCTCACATGGACTTTCCCCTCTGTGTGTGTAACCTAGGTATCTCTCTGTGTGTTCCAATTTCCTCTTTCTAAAAGGCCACCACTCAGGTTGGATTAAGTCTCACCCTAATGGCCTCATTTTAACTTAGTCACTTCTTTAGAGGCCCTATCTCCAAATACAATCACATTCTAAGGTACTAGAGATTAGGACTTCAATATATGAATTTTGTGGTGAAGTTGGGGGAGAGACACAAATCAGTCCATAATAACTGGGGAAGAAGGCAGAGGTTTCAACATCCAGTTCATTCCTCAATTCACAATGTGTCTCTAGCCTCGGCTCCATTTATTGTACCCAGAAGCAGATGTGCTGTTTACATTTTCCAGAAAAACCTTCAATTTTCTGCTAGTGTGGCTTCACTGCCCAGTGTGGAAGAGGATCTGGACATTTCTTCTTAATATCATCTCCATTTCTTCTTAAATAATCTTTTGATCAGTCCTCCTCTTACTAATCCCAGTTTTATCGCCACTTCCAAAGTTCCAAGTGCTATTAACTTTTGTGTGTTCTGTTTATTATATGATATTTAATTGACTATTTCTTGGCTTTCTACCCTGCTGGCTTTGAGATCAGAATTTTTTAGCCTATTGAGTTAAGAACATATTGGCCACCTGTTTTTTAGCTTTCAAAATTATGTGATGTATGTCCTCTCTTATTCTTTTTGTATTTGAGTATTTATTTATTTTGTAAAAATCCTTCCTCTGGCTGACATTTGGGTGGGGTTTCTAGACAGAATAAATGTTTGTGTTCAACCTGCCATCTTAAGTCAGAAGTTATAAAATTTGTAAGAATGTTCTAATCAAAATAAACATTATTTATAGAATTCAGATTTATTGTAAAATATATATTTGCAATAGTATCATTGGAATTACTATTCAATGCAGATTGTAAAGATTGCCTCAGAATTAAGTCAGATTAGCTCTTTTACTCTTTTCTGCAGTTATTTTTCTTACTTAATTTCTGTAGTTGTTAAAATTCAGTCCTAAGTGTAGAAGTTGAAAATAGAGTATATCTTCAGCTGTCAAGGAGTTGGTTTCTATCTAGTACAACTTTATGTAATTTTACTTTATACCAATTATAAAGTAATTTAATAACACTTTGTACTATTGATAAGCAAAGTTAGTACCAGAGAAGAAATGTTTAAAAAAGAAGATTATATTGATAATTTTCCATCTCAAACAGTATTCAATAAGTGTTTATTGAGAGTATTAATAAAAAGGACAAAAACTTTTTATACTTTTAAAATACTTATATGTGCAATTAAAATTATTTTCACAGTTGGAAGAGTAAAAATTCAACAAAATTCAGTAGTTAACTGAAGAAGCAGTCAATATATGTTGTCCACACTTATATTATATAATCTGGTCTAATCTGGGATGTATATGAATGATTTGGTGATCTAAAACTAAAGTTTACTTCCATTTCTACTAAACTGTTTCTTGAGATTATATTTCCTCAGTAAATATTTGAGGTCATGATTCCAGCCTAGGAATAACACACATCATAATAATACATATTTAAATCAATAGACTTCATAGATTTTGCCATTGATTTTTCAGGACATAGCTTAGTCTTAGCTAAAAGTCTTTATACAAAATGTATAATTCAATTTTGAAATTTCACATGGTTAGCCTGAAAATCAGTAACCGTCAAAGCATAAGAATTATGTGTTTCAATGGAATAAATCAAACTCTTTCAAAATTGCCATGGTACTTAATTCTAAAAAAAGACATTTTGGACAAGAAAATTAAAATGATTTTAATTATTATTAAATAATTAAGTCATAATATAATGCATCATTATATATAGGTTATAATATAATTAAAATTATAGGTATATATGCATATAGTATATACATATATGTGTATGTGAGAGAGAGAGGTAGAGACAGAAACAGGGAGACAAAGACAGATAGAGAAAGAGAAAGAGAAAAAGGAGATAATAGTGAAAAATGTGTCTTGCTGTGTGTCAGGAAGCCTGGAAAACATGAAAAGGGGAACGATAGATAAGGAAGAAAAGTTAATACAGGTACTCTCTTAAGTTACTACATTATGTGAAAACTGTTTGAAAACATGTTGTTATTATTGAAACAGAAGTATCAGTGGGATGGAAACCAAGAAATTATTGTGACCTCGTTCAGAAAATCGCATTGAAACTGTATATTATTTTCAAGAGAAAAAACAATTATGTATTTTTTCTTTTTAAACTCTGATTTGAAACTCTAGTTTAAAAGTAAGCTACTTATATTTTTTAATATCATAATCAAGATGAGAATTTTGATACATCTGCTCCCTGTTTTTTTCTTTTCTTTTTTTTTAAATATGGCTCCAGGGTTTTTAAAATAAGAATTTCCACGTGAAGATGAGAATGTTTATAACACATTGGAACAATTTTGTTCACTTTTCTTTTCCATCCAGATTGATCCAAGGAAACAGGTATTAGAATTTTTTTAAAATCATGTTCACATTTAGATGATAATTTATTGAACACTGGCAAGGTCTGTCTAAGGACAAGGACAACTTTGGCTCCAGCAGTAACTTCTGAAAAGCATCCAGGAAAATATTCAGAAATAAATGAATGGTGTGTTATAAAATTCCCAAAGATGGCTCAGTACATCATACTTTTTATAGCTATATATTTTCACACCAACATTCCTGTGGTTGCATGAACCGCTGAATGTGGTAGGGGTAGAGAACCTTGGCATGGGGTGAGACTGACATTTCTATCGAATGAGTAATTTTCTGTGCAAGACATTTAAATTTCCATAAAATTAGGCCTCTTGATAACCTCTTCCAAACCTCTTGCAGGTCCAAAATGACATGACCTCATTTACTTTATTTAGATAAACAAATAATATTTTCATTTTGATATATAGACAGTATCTGTAATTTGGAAACAGGTGTGTAAAACAGGCATAAGCTATTTGAGTGGACAAATTTTCAAATCTCGTTTATTCTGTATGTTCCCCAGTGTCTCACATCTAAGCTCAGAATAAATGAAACCATCAGGAAGTGTCCCGTGGTTGTCATGATTTCTTTTCCAAACCACCCATTTATAGTATGTACTTCCTTCATTAAGCTGTAGACACAAGTTTTTTAAAAAAATCATCTTGCACTCATCATCTGTTAGTCAGCATTTTCCATTGAATGTATTCATGCCTTGCTACATATTTGGAAAATCTGGAAAATGAGTCACTGAGCTAATTTCCTATCTTTGGTAATCTTGATGTTTCTACATTCTCAAGGTGGGCATGGGAGAGTAGAAGACCTCAGTAGGAGAAAATAAGCAGATGAAACTGAATTTAAAATATGTATATAACAGCATGTTAATGACTATCAGAGGATGGATAGCTAAAAAATTATATATAATTCTATTTTTGAAGATTGTATGAATATTGAAAAAGAAACCAGAGGTCATGTTTATATATATATTATTGGTACTACTTATGATGATTATGAAATATTTTTAAGATTAATATTTTCTTTGATGCTGTCAGCCTCTCATGCTTGAAAAGTGGTTGATGTGGTATATAGTATGCATAAGAATTAAGAGATTTTAAAACTTTAATTAGAAATCTGAGTAATTTTTTTTACTACAGAGGCTATAGGGCTCAGCTTGTATACCTGAAGCCATTAAAAAGGCAATGTATAATTGAACTCAAGAAAAGAGAGATTACATTGGGAAGGGGAGAAGTAGTGAGAAACTACAAAAATTTCCTTTCAACATTGCAAAATTAGTACAAAATTTTAGAAAAGGTATGTATTTTTTTAATGTTTGTTTTCATATATGTCGGGAAGAAAAATGGACAGCTGCCAGGAAATAAGGTTACTAATAAGAGAAAGGTATTGAAGCTTCTATGCTTCCTGCTTCCCCAAGCTCTAGACATTACAGCTTAAAGGAACAATGGTCCTCAGAAGCCGAAACTGGAGTCTCTCTGTCATGCTCCCTGTCTAATGGGGTTGAGTAGCTGGGCCTACCCAGGCACAGTGAGATTGTGAGTGGGAAGTGCTTTGAGTTCTATACAGAGATATGTTTTATAAATACTATTATTATTAAAGCTATTATTATAGCTGAGCCCTGGTTTTAGCTGTTGTGTTTGTGGAGGCAGTGGGTGGGCAGCAACCCACTTTACTGCCCTGCCAGAGGCACTTAGCATCCTCCTTACATTCCTCCATGCACTGTATCTCAGTTCTATTGTTTTTAGTTTCCTAGCTTCCTCAAGGAGCTCACCCTCCTGCTTCTCACAGAAGGTCAATCCCCAGAGAAGGGGACAGTCAGGCAGAAACTCTCAGAAGAACAAATCAAAGTAGCAATTTCAGTAAAAATAGCTGGATTTAGCCCATGATAAAATGTTTTTTTTTGCAGAATTTTCCTGACGCACACATTCATTACTGTACGGTACGTTTCTCCCACACACTGCTGAAGCCCAAAGTTGTCGGCTGGCAAGGACTCTAGATTTTCCTCAGGCATTCTTACAGTTCCTCCAGCTGCCTTTTAACCACCTGCCTTGGGCTATGAGATGAGCACTTTTCAATTATATCTGGCCTTAATTTGTTCACTCACATTTTGGCACATATGTAACTTCTATTTACCCAAGGCACCCCATTTTATAGAATGTTTTTGGATTCTTTTCTTTCTCTCTTTTAAAAGAAGTGTTTGAAATTACATATAAGATGTCCAAAATTGAATGTCCTCCCACACACATTTTAATTGTAGCTTTCACCTAGGAGGACTTAGAATTATAATTGAAGCATATGTGGTATAGGAAAAAAATATGCCAGTAAGGATTGGTTCTCATAAGAAACTTTGAAATGACAAACTACCCTCCCCCACCCAAAGATCCAAGGTGATATCGAGCTCTGCCATATTTACCACTCAGCAGTTTGTAGAATTTGACATTTTTTAAATTTCAGATACTTTGATATCATTATTTCAAACAGCACCCAGAAATACATGATATTAGTTTCTCTTTCATGTGAGTTAAGCAACATGGTACAAAATAGTAGGGTAGCATTTACATAATGAACTCTTAGGTCCACAATAAGAGGATTTTTAGAGGTCATCTACCTCAGCCCTTAATCACTTAATTAATCACTTAATTTGTGGCAGTGCAAGGACCAAAATCAGGGTTTCCCGAGTTGGTGATTTTTTTTGTTCATTACTCTTTCCACTGTTTTATTGCATTAGTTTTATCACTTCTGAGAATTCAGAGAAATTTTTCTAAATGAAAATACAAATTTTAGTATTAAATTAAAACAACTAATTGTATTACTTGTTTTAAAGATTTGGGAACTCTGTAATTCCTCTTTTGTTTTAATATTTGTTTATGACAAAACACATATGATGATTGGACAAGTTTTGAAAATACATAAAAAGACAGAAAAACATACAGAAAAATATATAAATAAAATTACTTCCCAGAAAGAACTGTTATTTTAATACAGTTCTTCGAATTTCTCTCAACTTTCTTCCATAATAAGTATGTGTGAATATGTTTATACATGTATACATGTGCAAACATGTAAATAACATTGAGTCGATACTGGAAAAAAAATTTTATATTCTTTTTTTTCCCTTGGCCTTTGGTCATGAACATTTTTCCATGACTCTGCATTTTTAAAAAATGTTTTAAAATTATATAATACATTAGGTCCCATTTCTCCAAAATTTCGAACCATCTTTCATGCAAGGAATATCGTATTTTATATTCATCTTTTTTTCTTGTTTTCAGAAGGGAGATAACACCTACCATGGAATAATATACCACTGAATCTAAAAATAAATTAGTTTGCATTTACAAAAAGTCTAAAACCTCCGAACTCACATTTGTATTGCAGTTTGATTTCTGTGGTGGTTTCTACCTAAAAAGGATTGAACCCAAAGCATAGTTATTATTCTTCTCTTCTTAGGAGATAAATGGCTATCATGAGACTCTTGTGGCAGATTGGATGATTGAATGAACATCTTTTATTTAAAGATAAATAAAAAGGAATTGACTGTGAAATATGGGAAAAGAGCTAGATCAATACACTGATAAACCAACAAAAAGAAAAACTTTAAGGAGTTTTGAAACAAATTTAAGTTTTTATATTGATTATGCAAAGTGAAGAATATTGTACTTATAGTTAACAAAAAATGTCATTGCATCTATAATATGCCAACCATGGTGTTATGTGATAGAAACAAAAAAAGCAAATAAAACATGATTCTAGTCCTCAAAGAATTTACATTCTAGTAGGATATACCAATATAGACACTAGTCACTACTATGAAGTTGTTCAATATAATAATAATATTGTAGATACATTTAAAGTGGTGTGGAATGACAAAGAAATAATCAATTAATTGTGAGTCAAACTTGGGGAAAGATGTAGAAGTCTTCTCAGAAGAGAGAGATTACAAATTGCTATCAAGTAAAACTGTTATGAATAGATAATAGGTTGTGGGCTGGAGAAATAACAGAAGATTCATTCAGTCATTTATTCAACAAAAATGTATAGAACGTCAGGCACTATTCCAAGTAATAACAGATCAGTAAAGCAGACAGTCAAAACCCTTCACCTTCTGAAGTGAAAGAGAAAGTCTTGAGTCTGGAACTCAAGGGAAATTTTGGGCCTAGACTTACAACTCTGAGTGTGAGTCATAAGCACATGGATTTTTATTTAAAACCACAGCACTAAGTAATATCCTCTCGGAAGTGAGGGAAGGCAAAAGGACAAGAAGAAAATGTCAGCCTTGGGACTCCACATGTAAAAGATAGGAAGAAAAGGCAGAGGTACTAAAGGAGACTAAGAAGAAAAAAACAGTGAGTTAGTTCAGTAAGTGTCCAGGAAAACCATGACAATGAGGAATCCCAAAAGAAAGGTGAAAACAAGTGTTTCAAGAAGGAGAAGGTGATTGACTGAGTCAAATGAGAGTGTTATGCACTGAGACAAGGACAGAGAATTTACCATTGGATTAAGGTATGAAGAGGTCATTAGTTACATAAAGATTAATCTTGGTGGACTGTGTACATTATTTAACTAAAAACACCTTCTAGAGGGATGTTCATCTCTTAAGGCAGAAATTGCACAACATCAAATGATGTTGAAAATTTGGGTAACTAGATGTTTATTTAATATTGGATTTGAGAAAATTGCTAGCATTGAAAACATTGGCAAGAAGGTTAACACTAGAGTGTTAGGAAAGCTTGATTAGCTTAAGAAAGAATGAGAGATGGGGCATTAAAGACAATTAAGAATACGAAAAACAATTTTGTGGAATTTTTTTATAAAATAGAACAGAGTGTAAATGATTAAAACAGACATGACAGAGGGCCTCCAGGTTCCTTTGCTTTAGCCATTGCTTCTGTTCCCTTTTTTTTTCTTTCCTCCTTTTTTTGCTAAATTCCCCACCCTTGAACCTCATCTAACCAACAAACTGCAAACTTACCAAATAGTTCTTGAAAACAAATGTTCCGACAGTTATCAGGTTATCAGTGTGCCAAGAATACCAAGTAGGAAGAATGGCAAACTGGAGCAATCTCTAGTTGTCCCAACAGCAAATTTCACAGGTGTTGAAGTGGAAACTGCTGTCTGAGCTGAACCACATGTCCCCTCTCCTGACCTCCCCCTGTAAAACCCTGCTTTGACTCAGGAAGTTACCCAGTCTTCAGATGTTCCCTGATGTGCATCAGGTGAATAAAGTCTTTAACCTCTCCTTGAATTACCTATACTATTTTGTTTCCCAATGGCAAGAGAAAAGAGGACAGTGACTGGAGAGAGATTTGCACTCCAGAGAAGCATATAATGATGTAAGTCATTCCTGTCCGTTTCTAATGAAAACAATCCTTATTGTACAGAGAGAAAGATTCATGGTGTAAAGGGAGGGATAAATGCAGGAGAAATGTTTGTGTATCTAAAAAAGAGATAGGATTCAGTAGATTCAGTAGAAAGGTGCAAAGTGGAAAGGAGAAAGAAGAGCTTACCTGTTATTAGAGGAAGAAACTTGGGAATACCAGTGCAGTCCATAAAGATTTGGTCGTGGCAAGATAATGGAGTTCTATTCTGATGGCTTCTGTTTGCTCGATGAAACAGAAGTCATTACGTAAGGACTAGGAGAGAGGAAAGGAGTGTTGACATTTCAAGGAAAGATGAGAAGGTAAAAAAAGGTATCTGCGTATCATTAAGATCTAATTTATTAGATTAGGATCCTGGAGTTTGGGCTTGTGAATTGCCTGGGAAATGTTGAAAGGCAATGCTAAAAGACCATTCGAGATGGTATGCTGGGAAAACATAATTTAGATTCAGATAACAAATGACATAAAAAGTGTTCGAATGTTATTTTCTAACCCAGGAGGACATCTAATTTTTAAACAAGTGCCGATAGAATTGATTCTGTTATAAATGTGCTACTACACTGACCTTGAAGCTATTCCTCCGTCTTTGTGCCTTCCTTCGTGATTTCTTAAAAGCAGCATTCTTCTGTGTACTCATAATTTTCCAGTCCTACTTTTCATGATCCTTCCCTTGCCTTGTTCTGGGTTACACAGCACTGTGTCAACCCATAGTAAATATCGCTGCATTTGCAAGTATAATAACAAATTCCATGCAATGTTGCCTTTCCATATTGTCTGACAAGAGGCCATTATTGTATGAAATTTGTACTTACGTACTGTAATATTTGCATTTTGCATTTAATCTTTGTCACATTTTAGTGACGGGAAGTGGAGCTGGGGACAACAATTGGTATTATGTATTTTGACCTGAAATAGTGCCCACAGCTAGGATGTTGCCCGGACCCATATAGCCTTCAGTGATTTGAGAAATAATGGGCTACTGCTTTATGATAATTTTTGACAATAACTTGTTCTTGAAACATATTTTTCTCTATAAAATAATGGTGATTATCACTATAAGGTTAAGAAATAAATAATTTGTATAAATGTATACCTAATAATGACTTTTAAAAATCTGGCTCCATAATACCTTATAAACCAAGTAAACTACTTTTATTAATTGCATTTTATTTTCTCATATATTCCCTTGAATGACACTCAAAAATATGAATATTTGGAAACAAAGTAAGAACTATCTCATGAAGTATGTTTCAAAACACCATGTCTTTCTGATCACAAAAATAATACATGCTAACTCTTGATATTTTGGGAAATATAAAAATTTACAATAAGGAAAATAAAAATTATCTAGAATCTCAAGACACAGATATCATCATTTTAATAATTATAGCATGTTTCATTATACAAAGGTAAAACCATTTATTTAATCGGTTATATAGGTCATTTACAGATGAAAATTGTCTTTATAAAGGTATTTGCTAGTGACAGAGGAGTGAAAAAGGGGGCTGCATAATTATAACCCAAAGTAGATGCTTTTAAAACTACGGCCAATTAGCCAAATAAAAGGATATAAAATTATGACACAAGCATCCAAAGATTTAAAGATTTTATTATGGTCTCTCAGAATGTAGCTCATCTCTCTATCTTTCCCTACTGCAAGTCTCCTGTATGACCAGGACCCAAATCAAGAATAAGCCTTGATTCTCTCTGAATCATGGCAAAATATATATTGTATTACGTTGGGAAACTTCAGATCAAATAAAACCAGGTCAGGTTAACCATATGGTAGTGTTTTTTTAAGCTTACTGAAAGTTCTTTTATCAATGCAGCTTATTATTGTGACAGGGCAAGGTTTTCTGAGTCAGAAACTGTGCATGAACTGGGCCAGGTTTTGATATTTTGAAGAATTTTTTAAATTAAAGCATTATATACAAAATAGCAAGAGCAAAAGTGGTTTAAAATAACATTTGAAACTACTTTCTCACTTCAAAGAGTAATTACTGAATCCACAGGATTTTAAAAAAATAGATGTAAGGAAAAATAGATTATCAAAATCATTTATTCTCAAGGTAACTATGTCCATGTTTAAAATCTTAAGACAATGACCCTTAAGATTTGCTGTATTTTTTGACCTTCTGGTGAAATTTGATATTATAATGAAGCAATCTATTTTATTTGTAGTTTTTTCCCTCCTCACTTGTCAAAATGACAAACTCATGAATTACAGAGATAGTAAGATCAACATCTGCCTGGGAAAAAATTAAGTTCAGAAAGAGAATCATCTAAGAGTAAAATAAAGATTTGAGTTAATTGTATCTTGCTTCAGTTTCACCCACTGAGGAAATTAGTGGCCAAAATGGAAAAAAAAAAATTATAAATATTTGTAAAAAGAAATGCTTTTCTTTTTAGTTTTCTATATAGCATCCTCCTAGTTATAGATATTAGATGCTTGCTTGGGTCTTATCACAAGATTGGCCTAATCAAAATGAAATAAGTCTACTACAGAGTATTAAACCCAGTGATTGGTCAGCCATAGAATGATAAAGTCACTTATCAAAAAATGTGGAGACGTACAAAAATCAAGCAATATGGAGAGTTTTGATTTTAGTAGACTAAAAAAACTAGAATTTTGAATTGCGTTTTAGCAGAAAACCATAGAGTGGTTTTTCAGTAGCAGAGTCAGTCACAGGAAGGATTTTATTTCTTAAGCAAACCAAAGAGATGAGCTCAACCTACAGTTCTGTAACGGTTCATGTAATGGGCAGGGTCTCCTGCAATCAAGACACTCAAAAAAATAAGAGTTTTAGGTGGAGATTAAGTCTTGATAAAATTTAAGAAGTAAAGATTTCATACAACATATCATCTTATGATTCAATAAGTTTAAAAATAAAAATTAACAAAAAATAATATTTGGAAATTAAGAAATATTTTTGATAACTTGAATCAAAAGGATATCACATGTGAAATTTTAAAACCTTTATAAGTTAATTTTTTGTAGATGACATGTATTTGGGTCTTATTTTCTGACCCACTTTGATGATTTTTGTCTTTTATTTGGTGCATTTATACCACTGATGTTCAAATAATTATTAATATAGTTGGATTAATAGCTATAATATTCATTGTTTTTAATTTATTGAACTAGTTCTTTGTTCCCAGTTTTGTCTTCCACTCTTTTTCTTCCTTTTGTGGTTTTAATTGAGTATTTTATATGATGACATTTTTCTCTCCTTTCATAACATATTAGTTATACTTCTTTTTTAAACTTTTTTTTTAGTTGTTGCACTAGAGTTTACAATATGTTTTTACAACTAATCAAAGTCAACTTTCAAACAACATTATGCCATTTCACAGGTAGTGTGAGTACCTTACAAAACCCTAATTCCTTCTTCCCATCCCTGATATCTGTATTGTCATTCATTTCACTTATATAAAAGCATACATAAGCATACATGATATATAATGAGAATACATAATCAAATACATTGTTGCTATTATTTTGAACAAACTTGTTAAATTTTTTCTGTTAAATTAAGAATAAGAAAAATAAACATTTCTATTTTATCTTCATTTGTTCCTTCTTTGATGCTCTGCCTTTCTTTAACTTCATTCCCTCCCTTATGATCTCATCTACTTTCATAGCTTTAAATACTAGTTATATACTGACAAGTATCATATTTATATGATGCTTGAATTATTCCCCAGTCCTCCATATTTAAATACTTAGCAGTGTATTCCATCTTCACACTGATGTCTCGTAGATATTTCAAACTTAATCAAATTCTTATTTTCTTACCACAAATGATGCACTTTTTTCAATTGTCCCTCCCTTTTTAAAGTGTAACTCCAACACTGTGATTCGGAGGTCTCTACTCAAAAGTTAGAGAAATTTGTCCTAACACTAGATTCATAAAGGTACAGCCCCCAAACCCAGCTACTCCTTTCTCTCTTTCTTGAATTTTTGCCATTTGTTAACACTAATTATGTAATTCACTTTTGTTTATTATATACCTTCTCTATTTTTGCTTATTATACCAGCTTCAGTATCTCTGCTCTGTTCTTGGGGCCTAGGAACTGCGTTGGAACACGGTGGTGAAGTGAATGATTAAGTATAAGTTGGGTAGGTTTTTGGAAGCCTTGGACACAGACTTCAACGTCGTCTCCTCATTCAGCCAGACAACCTAACATATACAACTGGAGGCAGAGTTATGCCTGTAACTTTGGCTGAAAGGTGATAGAAGCCCCGCCTTTCATAGAGAGGAGTTGATGATTCAGCAAAGATGGCTGAATTCAGCTTGTCAAACAATGGCACAGCAACATTGTCTTTGATAGTCAAAGTATACCTTAAAAACAAAATAGTTTATTCTGTTGCCTAAGGAATCTGCTGGTAAAAAACGCTAAATGATACAGCTTTCCATGTAGGGAACACTACTAAAATACCAATAAGTCTATAAGTTATAATACATTTATTCCTTCAGTCAGGAGCTTGGCTTTATATGCAACTAGAATGTATTTAATGGCTGCCTTTCAATGTACCTAGCAATATATGCCATTTTAGAAATATAAAAATTAAGTGACTTACCAAAGGCCAAATAATAATAGCATAATAATAATAGCAAAGATATATAGTGATTTAACTTTATGCTAGATATTATTCTAAGCAATTTATATGTATTCATTTTTTCAGTCCTCATAAAAACCGTAGTTGGTATTAACTCCTATTATAATTATTTTACTAATGAAACAGCTAAGGCACATAGAGGTAATATTTGCCCTAGGTTATTTAGCTAGTGAAGTTGCAGGAGCTGGATTCAAATCCGGACAGTCTGGCTGCAGAGTCCAAAGTCTTAAACAATCCACTCACTCTTCTCACAGAGGAGAGTGACTAAGGTAACTGAGTTGTGTTTTAAACTCCCATCTTTTTACTTCCAGCCAAGTTTTATTTCCCCTACATCTCAAATACTGGAAATCACTTAACTTGTAGTGGAAAGAAAAAGAGATCTAATGTATATAATTATGAGAAAAGAAAAAAGGGCCTGAAATTTATGAAAGAGTCAGGCAAGCAAAGAGTTTTGCCCAGGAATAAAGCACTGGAAGGGAGACAGAATGAGAGAGGGAAAACAACATTTAATTTATTTTCTTGACATTAATCTCATCACCAATGAGTTGCACTAAATTTCAATAAGAAGTTTTTTTAAAAAATCAAAGTAAAACGATAGATGATAAAACATCATCTAAAAGAGATCTGTTGTTTTATATGAACTTTGCTCTGCTATAGTTTTTTTACCTAATTGTTTACTTTAAAGAATACCTCCACACTTAGTATAATTGAGTGCACTTATCATGAGGCCTTTAATCTTAGTACACTATGGTTCATTTTGCTTAATATCATATTAACTTGTTTGTCTTCCTCACTGGGCTATGCAGTCTCGAAGAACAGAAAGCATATTCCATTTACCTTTACGTAATTCTAGTTAAAAGAGAAATACATTAGGAGAAATTAATTAGACCTTAATTGAAAAAACTATTCCTATGTCTACAGCCATCAGACCTGACTATAATAGAGACACAAGTAGGATGCTAGAAATGTCACTGCACATTTGTTTGGGAAATGTGAAAATCCCCCATAAAATTCATTAGGTAGACTACTGTCTATATAAAATCTTAACTATTTTTTAAAAACAAAGAATGGTAAACCTTTATTATTTGATATTTCTTTCTGCCTCTAAAATTACTAAAACTGTTAAAAACAATAACATAAATAATACCAACAATAAAATATCAACAATAAGATGATGGGCTTTTGTTTTATCATAACACTATACTAAGAGAATTACAGAAATATGCCTTCTGCCCTTTAGATGTGCAATTGGTGGTGAAAACAACTTCAAAGCAAATAATTAAAAATATATACAAAAGTATCGTGAACCACACACACACACATACACACACACTCCTCTTGAGCTTTGTATTCAGACAAACCTGAATCAATTAACCTTTGCTTTCATGACTTTTAAGAGGAAAATAAAACATACATTTTTAAGTTATATTAGATTTATAAATTTGTGACAACACAACTACTCATATAATCTGGATGCCTAATAGAGTGCTGAATAAATAAAAGAATTGATATATAATTTATTTCTTGTAGATTTCTAAATGGTTTCTGCCCCATTTTGATCCAGATGTTGCCACACTATATTTTCCTTTCCAGAGTACCCTGGCTTAGGAAAGATTACCTAGATTTTGAAGAAGACCTTTAAAGAATACTAGGAAGTAATGTGTGAAATGATACATTACTTTGTATTTGAGGACTGACCTTGTGGGCGGTCTGCTCCATGAAATTTATATTGCCCTGAATACAGGAGGTAGCATATTAATGATTTTTAACATCCCCAACTTCAATAATCAATGGTTCTAAGACATCCTTCAGATGAGTTTGCCAATTTGTCTTATTTTTCATACCAACTAAAATTATTTTGTGAAAATCTTTGTTCCAAACAAATTGTACTTCATATGTCTAAATTTCCTTCCCAAGTGCCATTCTGTTAACACAGTCTGTCCTTGTGAATTTTTATCACAGATCGGTATTAGGATAGTACAAGACATATCGAGGAGAAAACATGATGTTAGTATGCATTCCATAAAATATTTCCAGTAGTGCCTCATATTATCTGTAATATCCTGTGACTCCAACAGTATTATACTCATGGAAAAGAGAGTATGTGGATATTATTTTTGTAATATGTCATTATGCTACATTAAATGAGCCATATTTCCACAGTTATCCGAGAGTAAATATGATTAATGTTTAAGAATTAATGTTTAAGAATCAAAGACACATGAAATAGTCTTTGTTTATACAGATTGATTTCAAAAGTGAGTGGTCTATCAGAAATCACGCTTTTCCCCATACGCCTGTTTATTTATTAGACATTTTATTGTCCCCTGTAAGAACAAATCCTCCAGATCTGGTAAGACGAAATTTTGATAGCAAATAAAAATATTTCCTCCTGTAACTTTATTCTTCCTTTCTCATATTTCTTTGTGATATTTATACATTTGTACCTCCTATTAAAACAATGTTCCTCTGGATTGTACTGGAGGAAAGAAAAGGAAAGAGGTCAGGGATGTGGCAAATTACTCTTTCCTTTGCTTTATTTTACATACAATTTCTTTTCCACTCAGAAATGTTTTCACAGAGTATGATGGCTTGCATTGTTCAAAAAATAAATGAATAAACCTATGAAACTAAATAATGCAGACATAGGGAATGATGAGGACATGTGTCTCATGCAGCATCCTCAATACCTATTTGATCAATTTGAAGGATTTAAATTTTTCTTATTGAATAAAATTAATTGTACATATCTATCAATAGAGATGTTTATTTCAAACTTATAAAAAGTTCTGCCTTGTTCGTAAAAGAAATGTGTGCTAGGCTTTATTGCAATTTACCTTAAATATTCACAGTTGTTTTGTATATATTGTCAGAGTCTAAGATTAATTATATCTAAAAGAAATGAAACTTTTGGAAAAGTGACAAAATATATTTAATGCTCTTTATTCAACAGAGCTATGGAGTAGGATAAAAACAAGCAAGAAAGAGGGATAGATAGGACCAAAAAAAAAAAAGAGGAAAAAGTATGGTGCCAGTTCCTAGTGAGCTACAAATATGACCAGAAGATTGATGGAAATTAAGGTTGGTGGATCAAGGCAGCAGAGAGTAAGAACTAAGTGGGAGAGGAGTTCTTAACAAAATCAATAAGGGGTTTGGAAGTTAGAAAACAGTAGAAGTAGATGTGGTCACTTGGAAAAGGAAGCTGGTTCTTAAATCTGGTACATGGCATCTCTAGGACATTAAAATTTTTCTACAGAGATAGGCATATGCCTTGCAAGTTTCTTTCCTGACTGTCTTGAATGTACCTTGTATTTGTTTTCTATTGTTGCATTACAAATTGTGACAAACTACTTTAAGCAGCTTAAAACAAAACCTGTTTATTAGCTCAAGGTTTTGTCGGTCAGAAGTCTGGGTGGGCTCAACTGGGTTCCTTGCTTAGGTTCTTGCAAGGCTGAAATCAAAGTTTTGGCCCAAGTGGATTCTTGTCTGGAGGCTCTGGGAAAGAGTCCATTTCCAGGCTCATACAGATGATTGGCAGAATCTAGTTCCTTGGGGCTATAAGTCTGAAGTCCTTTCATCCTTGCTGGCTATCTGTTATGGGCCACTCTTATCTTCTGGGTGCCACCTGCAATCCTTCTTATATGGCTCCTTTAGCCTTCTAATCAGCAATGGCCCATCAAGTCCTCGTCATGACTTAAATCTCTCTGACTTCCTTTTCTGCCACCAGCCACAGAAAACTTCTGTTTTTAAAGGGCTCACCTCATTAGAGCTGGCCCACCGATATAACCTCTGTATCTTAAAGAGACTGGGTCAACAGATTAGTAACCTTAATTACTTCTGCAAAATCCCATTGCCATGTAACATATATAGATATTGGAGAGATGTTCCGTCTTATCACAAAGGAGGGAATTATACAAAAATAAGGATAATTAAGGGTCATTCTCAGACATCTGACTACCATATCCCTTCCGGAATTTGTAAAACCAGGTATTACCAGACATTTGTACTGAACTTCACAAAAGCATATTTTTAAAAGCTCTTTCAACACATTGATGAGTCTAATAATTGAGTAGAGCTAAATCACTCTTCCTCAAAATTAAAACAAATAAAATAAAATTATAATTACTATGAACTAGCAGTTAACAAAAAAAGAAAATCTTTCTATACTATAATCTTTGAAAACTGGTTATTGTGGGGAAAGGGCAGAAGATTCTAGTGTTTACTACTCTTGTCCATATTTCTTCTCAAAGAAAGAATACCTGGTAGAGGTGAAGATAAGTGCACATATATTTTTTAAAATCTCTCAGTTTGGAGACCAATTGAATGACAAGGTGGGGGAAAAGCACAACAAAAAATATGCAGATAATTCCTTTAGTGCAGAAACAGTTCTGGATCAACTTAGCAACTTATCTGTCAGGAAATTGCCGTGGCTTGCAATTTGCTGTTTTCAGAGTGAGAAGCAAGTAGAGGGAAGAGACCTATTAATCCTAATTACCCAGAGCTAATTATCCCCAGTAGTAAAAAATGATCTACCAAAAAGAAAGGGGGAAAGAAGTATCTTATGAATAAGATCATGTCCTCTGAACGATTGTGAGATCAGTGGAGAAGTATTAGCACAGTCAGGAGAAATCTTTCTCTACCACAAAGCAGTAAGAGGAATTAAGCTTTATTAATATTTAAGAATTTTTTAGTAGTTGTGTAATTTAAATATTTTCCACAAAATGTAATAAAAGCAACACTAAGTGTAATCAGAAAAATAGATGTTCTGGATGTTTTTATAGGAAAAAAAGCAAAGAACAGCTAACAAATGTGGTTAACCTCCTTACTTGTCCTAGAGTCTATAAAACATCATGTGCTTAGAATTACACACATCATCATTCTATAATGCCTCTGGAAAAGTAAGTCTAATAGGATATATTCCAGATCTTTCTTTAATGTGGTTTTGAAATGCTAATTATTTGCAAGTTTCACCATATCTGTTGATATTCTGCTTGTGATTTTTTAGGGTAATTCAACATTTACAAACTTGTATAAAATCTTGTTTTACTTTCAGTGAAAGATGCCTATTCTCATCATTACTTCTTAGAAATATATAGTTTGGTACTTGAGTATAGGTTTTTCTTTAAGATCATAGTTTGGAACAAAAATTGAAAGCTATTGTGGAATTTTTGCATTAAGAATCTTATAAGTGACTTAAATATAAACCCAAAACCACAAAACTCCTAGAAGAAAATACAGTACAGTAAACTCTCTGACATTGCTCTTAGTGCTGTTTTTTCTGATATATCTCCTTGGACAAGAGATACAAAATAAATAAATAAATAAATAAACAAATGGGACTACATCAAATGAAAAACTTTTTGTACAGCAAAGAAAACCATCAATAAAATGAAAAGACAACCTACTGAATGGGAGAAGATATTTGGCAGTGATACATTCAATAAGGGGTTAATATTCAAATTTATTGAGAACTCAAGCAACTCGACATCAAAAAACTAGCAATCCAATTAAAAAATTGGCAGTGGACATGAATAGACATTTCTCCAAAGAGGACATACAGATGGCCAATAGTCATATGAAAAGATGCTCAACGTCACTAATCATCAGAGAAATGCAAATTAAAACCACAATGAGATATCCTCTCACACCTGTTAGAATGGCCATCATTAATAAATCAACAAACAAGTGCTGGCAAGGATTTGGAGAAAAGGGAACCCTCATACACTGTTGGTGGGATTGCACATTGGTGTAACCACTATGGAAAACAGTATGGAAGTTCCTCAAAAAATTAAAAATAGAACTGTCTTATGACCCAGCAATTCCACTTCTGGGTATTTACCCAAAGAAATCCAAAATACTAATTCAAAAAGATATATGCACCCCTATGTTCATTGCAGCATTATTTATAATAGCCGAGATATGGAAGCAACTTAAATGCCCATCGATAGACTATTGGATAAAAAAGAGGTGGTACATATATACAGTGGAATCTCACTCAACCATAAAAGAATGAAATCTTACTATCTGCGCCAACATGGATGGACCTGGAAGGTATTATGCTAACTGGAATAAGTTAAACAGAGAAAGACAAATACCATATGATCTCACTTATGTGTGGGATCTAAAGAACAAAATAAATAAAACAGAAACAGACTCAAATACAGAGAACAGATTGATGGTTGCCAAATGGAAGGGGGATTCGGTGAAAAAAGTGAAGGGGTTAAGAAGTACAAATTGACAGATATGAAATAGTCAAGGGGATGTGAAGTACAGCAAGAAAATATAGTCATAATATCGTAATAACTATATAAAATGCCAGGTGGATAGTAGATTAATCTTCATAAACAATATAAATCTCTAACCATTATGCTCTACACCTGAAACTAATATAAAATAATATTGAATGTCGACTATAATTGCAAATAAGTTTAAAAAAAAGAATCTTATACATTTTAATCAGCAAATAAAGTCAGGAAACTTCCTAAAGAGCAGACCCTCACATAGAACATATTTTTTATTTCGAGTAATCAAAAGTGATTTTTCTTGGTTTAATACCTAAAAGAAAATGATGATTGGCAACAAATCACACAATTACGCTAGAAAAAAAATTAACATGATATGTAATAATTATATCTATTCTGAACCTTTAAAGAAGATTCCAAAGTTTCATTTTCATAGCTTCAATTTTTTTAGTGCTTTTGAAAAGATTTTAATTAATACCCTTAAAAATAAATAACTAGATGTAAAAGAATGTTAGAACCAAATAGATTATAAATGAGAGGCATTAGTAATACTTGTACCTTGAATCTTTCACCTGTGAGGAATTCAAGAAGACTTGAATTTTGAATCTGAACTAAAATCACTGAGCTACATTTCTTTAGCAAAGAGGACAGTATAGAGAGCAGGAATGAGTGGGCTTCATTTTATATCAGACTTCTTTCAAAAGCACTAGTTGCATTCGTGGAGATGATCTTTTTTACTTGATTATCTTTCTGATCTAGTTAGGGATAGTATTATACAGCAGAGGTAGAATATGAGGCTCATTAAGTCATTGTGGTTTCTCAAGGTCAAAATGTAGCAGTGTCAATGTAATGTCAAGCAATTCCAATTAGAAGTGAAAAATCAAGGTATTTTTTACAAACTTTTATCTGGAGTGTTTATTGCTCCAATTTCCAAACATCAGTTTAGGTAAAATTTATTATCAAAATAACATTTTCTTCTGAACACATATATGGCATTTTTACATTAATATTAAAATAAAAAATTATCAATACATTATTTAAATGATAAGGGCCAGTAACAAACACAATAGCTCTTTTCACTATTTGTGTCTCCATTTCTGCTACTACATTTCCTAAGTAAATGCAAATGGACAGTAGGAATAATTGATAGATAATAGAGAAGAAAGTTATGCAGACAAAAAAACAATACAATGGGGTTAATTTTTTGTGAATAACCCATGCATAATTTATTGATGACTACACAAAAAAAATCTTTCAGAAATTTAGAAAACCGTAATGTCAAAGTTTTCTACTTATTTCTGGTAGTGGTTTTATACACAAGTCATGTATAGTACTGAGATAGTGGAAAATGCTAACCTAGTAAAATAAAATTAAAGTTAAATTAAATAATAAAATAAAAATTTTATGATCTGATATGAATCTAAAATACAAAAATGTACCATGGCTCTCTGATGATTAGCTTCCAGTTCTAAACCTGATTTTATTTTTAAAAATTGTACTTGCAAGCTTGGCTTATCTCTGAGATGTCTCACCCACCAAAAAATTATCAGGAAAGATTTCATAGCTAGATTAACTGAATGGATTCAAGATGAAAATCCACTCATTTCCGTGAAAGTGATGATGACAGATGATTCATTTTTCTACTAATTCTAGGGCATAATTGGGCATGTTAATAAAAAATGTAACAACAAATTCATTGTTATATACTCTAAAGGATTATGTAGATTTTGTTACTATATGATATGCAATGCAAATCATAATCAGGACATAGTTAACATAAAACATTAATAAGTTTACTGAGACAACAACACATTAGTCAAAATAAAAAATTTATTATGATTTTTACTATTGTACAGGAAAGAATATTGGACATAATATGCCAGAAATAAGAAATTACCATCATTTTTATATTTGCATAGATCTGAATATTCTGATGACTTTCAATGTTTGTTTGCAGAAGAAATAGTTATGAATCATATTAAAGGGAAATTAACATCTCATCATTAACAAAACTGTTTTGAATAATCTTAAACCATTTTCCTTCTAATTTTTCCAACTTCCAAGTCCTTGGAATTTTTTTAAAGAAAATTCAACACCTCTCACTTATAAATATATTTTCTTATTAAAAAAAATTGGATTCTTTGGCAGGCTTGGTAATCTTCAAGCAAAAACCAGCATTTTAAAATGTGTTCACAGAAAATCTAGAAGCTTTATTTTTGGTAATACGAGTCAACATGCTGTCAGTTACCTCCTCCAAGATGCAATTACAGGCAGGACTAAATAATTTCGAGCTTCAGGCAAAAGGCTGTATTCAAAAAGATTTCCACAGACCTATAAGCAAATTCACTACTTCTAAAAGAACTAGCAGTGCAAAGTCTCACTTAAGCTATTTTCTGGCAGTTAGATCATGGTGGAAAATTTTGGATATCAGCTGGTTTTTATTATCGAATATTCCTTCAAGAAGCAAAACAGTAAGATTAATTTTCCTCTTGTAAATTGCCAAGAAATTCTGTCACCAATTTTAAATTTTCCAAGAAGCGAGAACAACTTTAAAAGCCACCTGCAGTTTGTTGTAGCTTTTATGATGACTCCTACTATGTGAACTTAAATTGCATATCATCTACCTAACTCCTAGATGCTTTAAAAATGTGTATGTATCATCCAAACATCTCAAAAAGTAGTTATGAGATGAATAATATTATTTCCATAGTACATTTATGGAAACTAAGACGAGAACATAAAAATAGATTCATCAAATATCTTAAAGATTTTTAGTGCTATACATGATAATCCAACCCTTGTTTTCAGCTAAATCCCCAAAAACAATTGTTAACTGTCAAACTAGAAGCGAAATGTACTGGGGAGAAATTGTTTCAATGGATCTGAGAAAGATTGTAATTTATGACTATAGTGGACCCTTGAACAACATAGGTTTGAACTATGCTGATCGCTTATACGTGGACTTTTTCAATCCGCAATTTGAAAAACTTGCAGACAAACCACAAAGTCTAAAATAGATGATATAAACTTACTGTATCATAGGTACAGTACTGTAAATATATTTTCTCTCCTTTATGGTTTTTTTTAATAACATTTTCTCTAGTTTATTGTATGAATGCAGTATATAATACATGTAACGTACTTCTGGTCAACAGTAGGTTATTAGTAGTTAAGTTTTGGGAGAGTCAAACTTAATACATGGATTTTCAACTGCACGGGGCGGGGGCGGGGGCTGGCACCTCTAACTCCCACATTGTTCCAGGGTCAACTGTAGAGTCTATGTACTGAGAGATGTTGCCAAAATCTCTTTTCTGAGTCATGTCAGATGATGGAATATAGTTAATAGACAATTTAAATATGAAAGTTGTAAAGACAGACTTTAATATAACTAAATACTATTTTGCATTGATTCTTGCTGTATAGAAGGGAAATTGAGGATATGTGTATTGGATGCCCTGTAGATATGAATCTTTATGTTATAATATTATTCTATCTCTCAATAAAATGATTTTATTGTCCAAGTGAGTAAAAACGCCTTTTCTCATTGCTAGCCTAGTCATTCAAAGCCTACCTCATTAAGTCACTGCCGAGGAAAGTATCTTTACAATATTGAAAAATAGAAAGTGCTATTTAAAGTCAAATTTTTATCTGTTTCCAACATAGAAAATATTCTTCAATAAACATGATGGGAAAATAAGGAAAAGCTAATATTTTTATTCACTATTAAATGATTCACCTAAATACCTAGCCAGGCATATTTCATCAGGATATCATATATAATATGAGCTCTTTCCTCTAAACATAATGTTTATATACATTGAAAAATACTGTCCCATTAATGGATATTATGGAAGAATGTTTAACTTTAACTTCATTTATGTTTATTCTTTCACAGCTCTTCATGGTTTATATCAAGAGAATCAATTGATTTATTTAAAAATATTTATATTGAATCTACGGCCATACCACCCTGAACAAGCCTGATCTTGGAAGCTAAGCAGGGTCGAGCCTGGTTAGTACTTGGATGGGAGACCACCTAGGAAGACCAGGTGCTGTAGGTGTAAAAAATAAAAAAATAAGGGATTGTAAGATGACAAGGTCCTTGCAATCTGTGAGGTTAACCAAAGATTACCATGCCTAAAAAAAAAAATTAATTAAAAAAATAAAATAAAATAAAAATATTTATGTTGAGTTATCGCTATAGGTCAGTCCCTGTTGGAATTCAGAGTTGATTCCTCAAGAAGCTCATCTATAAATAATGAATTGACTATAAGCTAGTCATACTTCAACACTATTATTCAGAGTTAGATGTTTTGCTTAAAATTCTTAATATGTAATGCTAAAAGTTCTTCATTAATGAAAATAACCACAATATACTGAAATTTTGTGTATCTTTTTAATTTAGATGTTTTCTGTTTTGGGTCCTCTTTAATTGGAATATATCAATATAATCTAAAAGAACAGAGAAGACATTGATTATAAACTTCATCCTGATTTCACATAGAGGATATGTCACAGAAAAGGAAACTTTCAGAGGCAATGCAAAATGATGATGATGATGATGATGATGATGATGATGATGACAGTAATAATAATGTTCTACCTTGTTAGTAATCTGAGAAATGCAAATTTCAGTCATAATGAAATGACATTTTATAGAGACCAATTTAAACAAAACAGAAGGTCTAATAATACCACAAGTTAGATGGTGGGAGAATAAATTAAAAACAATTTAGCATGATCTACTGGAGTTATGTAGGTGTTAATTCAAGACTTGGAATCTGCCCGATTCTATATTCTGTTCTCTGACATATAGTATGTAAAGGCACAATTACTTAATAGTGAAATAAACTCTTTTTATATCTGTAAATCAACATCTATTTTGCAGCCCTAGAAATTTTTAAAAATAATTTATGGAAGTGAAATTCATATAACAAAATTAACCATTATAAATTAAGAATTCGGTGGCATTTAGTACATTAACGATGTTATAGAAACACCACTTCTCTCTAGCTTCAAAATGCTAGAGTAGAATCCCATACACATTAAGCGGTTTCATCCCATTTCTTTTCCCCAAGCCCTTGATCACCACCAATCTGCATTTTGTCTTGATTCATTTGCCTATTCTATACATTTCATAAAAATGGAACCATAAAATGTGACCGTTTGTGTTTGGTTTCTTTCACTTGGTATAAAGTTTCTAAGGTTCATCCATGTTGTAGCATGTATCACTACTTCATTTTTATGACTGAATAATATTCAGCTATATCTATGCACCGCATTGGTTTATCTAGTCACTCATTAATGAACACTTATATTATTTACACCTTTTGGCTGTTGCGAATAGTATTGCTATGAACATGTGCACACGTGAACTTATTTGAGTAATTATTTTCAGTCATTTTGGATAAATACCCAGAAGTGGGATTGTAATATTACAGAGCAATTTCGTTTAACTTTGAAGGAATCAGTAACCTTTTTTCTTCTACATTCTGTTCCCTGCCTTAGAGGATCATGTAGACTGTTTCCAGTTTGAGGCTATTACAAATAATACTAGTATATTACTTTTCATATATCTTGGTGCACATATTATGTACTGAGTGTTTCTCTGGAGGAAAAAGAAAGCCCTAATTTATGGCATTCCACAAGATTCTAATGTAAATACTACTACTATGACCAATTGCAAGCTATCACTGGTCTAAGGGTCAGATCAAAAAGTTTTTGAAAATTTTGAAAAGGCTCAAATCGCAGTGGTGATTTGAGCACACCATTGTTTGAGGGAATATACATATTTATGTATATATAGAGAGAGAATTACTA
Organism: Pteropus medius; assembly: GCF_902729225.1. NCBI lineage: Eukaryota > Metazoa > Chordata > Mammalia > Chiroptera > Pteropodidae > Pteropus > Pteropus medius. The sequence goes on from NW_024349800.1 coordinate 40,263,019, forward strand.
GATTATAGAGTATATACATGAACGACTTTAGCGGATAATGCCAAGTACTTTTCCAAAGTAATAGTAACAATTTACACCCCTACCAGCAGTTCATGAGAGTTCCTATGGTTGTGTCAGGCTGCTAAATTTTAGTCATTCTAGTGGGTATGTGATAGTATGTCATTATGGTCTTACTTTCCATTTTCTTGATTAACAATGAACTGGATCATGTTTTCATGGACTTATGGCCATTTCAATATTCTCATGACTCTTCAAGTCATTTGTTCATTTTCTGCTTAGTTGCCCATTTTTTCTTACTGATTTCAGAAGACCTTAGGTTTTTTGGATGTATCCATGATTTATGTGTTGAAAATTTCTTCACTAAGACTGTAGCTTGCCTTTTTACCCTATTAATGGAATCTGTTTTATGAACAATCTTAATGTATTCAAAGTAGCATTATGAAAATATGAATTGTAACTAGAAGGCCAGGAACTGTTGAGAGAGTAAAAAAATACAAGCTAATCAATTTGGGGAGAAAAAAAGAAGTGATTCATGTTTAATTGTTGGGTCTGAAAATAAAACTAAGGTTCTGTATAAAAATATATATTTTTTTCCTTTTCAAGCAGTGCTGAAGAGTGAAAAGAAAGACTCATTCTGAACCAGTAATAGCCGTTTCTTGCTACATATTCACTGGATACTAAATGACTTGTGTGAGACATGAAGGAAAATGTACTCTTTCCAAGTTATAGTTCTCATTTATGTAATCACTCCAAACCCCTGGCCCTACTTCTGCTCTTTTGTTTGGAACCTACCTTAAGGTGATGACATAGCATCACTATTCCTAATTTATTTGTGACTCCTGGAGAGGTCTCTTTACCTATTTGCCAACACAGGCCTTTCCCAATTCCTGCCCAGCTATCAAGGGTTAGGTCCAGAACTTATAATTTGACCTAGCAACTTCACCAGATTGTATAGATTCTCTTTCTTCTTAGTTTTTCAAAAACGAAAGTGAAAATCTCAAAAATATGCTACTTTAACGATAAGTATTTACTCTGAACTAAATAGTTATTAACTATATATTTATAAATTACTTTGAAATTCTATTATGCAGAATTAATGTTACATGTGGACATGTAGTCAGCACCAAACTGTGGAGTTACCGTTAGAATTCTGATCTTCTATGTCATTGTGTTGGAATTTATTAAATTGGTTTCTATGACTACAGAACACATAAGGGATTTGCAAAAACTTAATGTCTTTTTGGCACGTAAATGATCACCCCTTTTTTTTTTTTAATTTTGAAGGACATAGTGACAACGATAATATATTTAGACCTAATGGTGAAGTGATATAGAAAATTTCTGACTAATTCATCTTCCAGTAGAAATAGACTACCTCTTCCCATCACACAGTCCAGGGTTCCCTAATGAATATCTCCTACACTGCTGTACTGCACAGCGATCTGTTCTAAATATTAAATATATTAACTTGTCTTGGGGACAGTGGCCACCCAGATCCCCAGACATCACACTATGTGATTTCATGCCACCTCTTTCTTATATGGTTATAAGCCACAGGATTGGTCTGCCTTTGTAACACTAACTTAAGGAGCACATATTTGTAAGATGATGGAAGTAACTGTGGTAGCGTATTTAAAAATTGGTTTTGGCCACATGTTTATGTGTTCATGGACAGCTTTGTTACTAAGTAATCGATTTTATAAAAACGTTTGAATCTTTATAAACACTATATAGTATATATAAATAAATTATACATAAGTTATATAGAGAGAGATATATAATTTATGGTATATATATGGCGTGTGTGTGTGTGTGTGTGTGTGTGTATATATATATATATAAATTTAAATATGTATGTGTACAGTTTACTAAGTTATTATATGCCCAAGCCTGTGAAAAGCAATTTACACATATCCTCTCATTTTATGCCCATTAAATCATTATGAGAAAAGGAGTTACTGAGACACAGAAAGATTGTTTAAATGTAACTTTCCCAAAGTCACACAGTGCCAGAGTCACTGTGCTATATGTCAGATGTGTCGACAAAGACTGGAGCTAGCTAGCAGAGACTGCTGCAGGATTTCATCATGGAGTCTTAGGCCATCCTAACTGACATTTGATATACAATTGTTGGTAGTCCAGCATCTAACCCAAACAACATCCAGTAAATGGAATTCAGAGGCCTGTGCTCTCATGGGAGGTGGTATAGCAAACTATACTCCCTAGCTTCAAACACCAGAGAAAACCCATTTCCACTATTAACCACTCTGTAAGCAAGAACAAAATGTTCTAATGGGCAATTACAAATAACTTTAACATTTCAGTGCCTATATATTTCTCAATGTCATGAGGAGACTATAGTTGTATTAGATAAATTCCTATAGTTTTTTTTTTCTCAAAGTTTTATAGTGACAGGCGAAAATAAACCCTACTCAAATAATATAATCTAAAATATGAAAAACTCAGGCTAATTAATAATTCACTGTGAGTACAGCATGCTATTCTAGAAAATGTAGAAGTCATTTTAGTCTGTACACCATACTATTTTGCTGCGAAGAAATATACTACATGTAGCATTCACATTCTCTCCCAGGGAGAGATTAGAGAAAGAACACACTGTGTGGTCTTCTGCTTTTTATCACATTGATGTAACCTGTACCTCACAACATTAGAAGCATTTACTCAAGGTCCTTCTGAAACTGTGATTCCAGTTTGAAATGGTTGAAGGGATCTTTCCAAACCTCTGGGATGCCAAGTGTTCTAGATGAGGATTTACTGGTCTGGATTCATCATAAATGGCATTCATTATTCTATTCATTCCAGTTACTTAAAGAGTTACTTAAAGTTTCAAATACAAATTAGACTGCAACACGAGTATTCAGTAAAAATAATAAATCAGTATTTGCTATTTCAGCAGAGAAAACTATTTAGCTAAATAGGTCTGGAACCAGAAGCCTTTTATTCTCCATAAGGTAGGGCTTACTCTCTCTTACTAAGTGAAAGTGTTACGTGTATATGTTCGTGCAAAATAAATACACTAAATGGACTAAACTAGTCAATTAATTATAGTTCATATTTGTAGGTATGTGGCTTCTTTTTAAAATGGAAGCTGGGGATGAAATGGGAGGAAACTTAAAAAGTAAAAGTATTATAACGTATCTCAAAATTTACAACCTAATAAAAATGTATACACTAGCAAAAAGAGAGTTTTAAAGTGTCAGAGGAGAATGAAAAAATAGAGACTGTTTTCCAGAACTCATTTGACACATGCATAAACTGAGACCAAGTTTTTCAGAAAATTTCTTGAATGCTATGGAGTTAAATTTTGGCAATCATCATCTCTGTAAAAAAGCTCTATGTTTTGTGAATAAAGCAGTAGCAATCCTTACAAGGCAGTCTATTATAAATACACTCCTTTGTCATTTAAATAAACCGTTACAAGAATTCAAAGAAGGGAGAGATTAGCATGGAAAAAGTAGGACTTGGGCAAGCTTCTGAAGGGTAGGAATAATTTGAATGGAGAGAGAAAAGGACATCTCAGTTGTATAAGTTCAACTGATCAAGGATGGGTTGGAAAATCATTGATTTACTTTATTGGAGCAATAATCTGTGCTGAAGAAATAAGACTGAAGGGGTACACAAAATGTGCCTCTCAGTAAGAGAGGATTTTGAAAGCCTAGTTATGAATATCAGAAAACAACAAAAGAAATCAGATTGTTTATTTTACAAAAGAAAACAGATTGTTTAATTTCTGGTAGGAATAAGTGGCAATTAAATTTGCTATCTAGTTTCACAGTTTTATAATAGACAAGTATTATAGCCTTTTTTCTCCTTAATTTTTCTTCTTTCAAACATTCTATCCTTACCTTACTATTCCTTTCGTGTTTTTCTTTCCTTCATGGAGAAATGTTATTTCTTAGGATATTTTTATTTATTAAAAGTATGTAATTTCCATTTTCCAGAAAGAAAATCTAAGGTTTAAACAGCCGCACTTTAGGTGAAAATCTCGAAACATTCCTTTCAATCTCCAATCGATTATAAATTGGTTAAACGGTAGGTAAATCAGGAGAAAATTAGAATACTCAGATTTTTGCTACATTAGGCACTTTCATGGCAGGAGCTCTGTATGATGATTTTTCAAATAATTTTTCATGGAGCTCCAGAGCTTCAGGGGAGCAACTTCATACAGAGCAGCGACACTTTTATTTATTTTACATTGAAATCCTAAGTGTTTATTTGGAAAAAATGATTTCAACACTAGTTCATTGTTATTATGCCCTGGGTTCAATGCTGCCTCTCATCTAGGTTTTGTTTTTCTAAATACATCAAATATAGGCTCAGGCTTTCAATCATATCTTCAGCTAAGGAGAAAATGTTTAAGACCAACTTACAAAACAAGCTAGATTTCATCTATTTGAAGTCTCTGTTAAAAAAAAAACAGAAAAACTAACTTGAAAAGATAAATGGCATGTTAGAGCCATGCTGAAGACACTATAATTAATAAGTAATAATAACAGAAATAAGTTCATTTATCAAAATTCTGGTAGTGCACAATTTCTGCTTTGGATATTAAACATTATTATGTATCCATGTAAAATTTCTAGCATAAAAATGAAAAATTAAGTGTGGAATTTCAAAAGTTGTAGAGGGAAACAGTTGAATTAAACAAACAAACAAAAAAGCACAGCCAATCAAAAGAATCCAGGAGAGAAGAAAGAAAGATGTCAAATAGCAGGAAAAAAATAAAAGGAAGAAAATGAGAAGATAGAAAAAAATTCAGTATCATTATCCTAACAAATACTGTACAATGGAAAAAAATTTTCAGACTAAATTTTTTCCTGATATATATGAAGATTATAAGAGTCATATTAAAACTAATTTCAAAATTATAAAGCAGCAAAATATTACATTGTAATTGTAAATTTTAAAATGCAACAGCATGATGAGATTTTATTATACTTCTATCAGTAATTACAGATAAAGCAAACAAAAATCAGAAGAATATATAATATCTGAACTATATGGTTAGTAAATATGTTCTAATGGACACATATAATATTTTGCACCAAACAATAGGAAAATATATTTTTTCAGGCATAAAGGCAAATCTGTAAATATTGTTTGCATTCTAGACCTTAACAAGTCTCAACATTTTTCAAACACTAGTATCATATTAAACATTTTTTAACACTGAAGTTAGGTTAGACATCGGTAATAAAATGTAAAAAAAAACTATGCACTTGAAAAAATTTTAAAAACACTTTAAATAACTGATAGGCAAAAGAAGAATTCATAATAGAGATTACAAAATAATTTATAACTGAATAATAATGTTATTACATCCCAAAACTTCTAATCTGAAACGAGTTATACAGAGAGGAAAACATAAAGATTGCTTAATATAGATAATATTACAAGAGATAAAAAGCTGAAAATTAATGAGCTAAGAATGTTAGGTATCAAAAGAGGTATAACCACAGAAACAGCAAACATTAAAAGATAATAAAAATTGCTAAAGTTTATGACTATATGTTAATAATTTAAAAGAAACTTATTTCAAGAAAAATGTCTGTAAAAACTGATAAAAAAAGAAAATAGAAAACCTGAAAAATACCATAATCCTTAATAGTAACCAATATGTCTGTAACACAGAAACTCTCCCATCTCTTTCAGCAGACACCTCCCACTCTCCCACACACACAAATAAATACACACACACACACACACACACACACACACACACACACACACACATACATGAATAGGTAACATTGTTCATGGTATCAAAAATGGCAAACAACTGAAATGCTCATTAACGTAAGAATAGATATAAAGTGATGACATTTATGCATAGAATATAAGTAACAGTGGAATTGAATGAACGGATTTGTATATACACCAAGTTTTTAAAATGCCATCATAAAAAAAAAAGAAAACATTTTGGAATGGATATGCATTTGGTAAAACTATAAATAAAAATAAGGAGCTAACAACACAAAATCTGTCCTGAGGGAAAGAGCAGGGAGGGGATGAAACTGGGGAAAGAATCAGAGAGTTTAAGTGTTATTAATAATGTTTTGTTAAGTTGTGTACATGGGTAATGGTACATGGATGTTTATGTTAGTACTACTATTTAAAAAATACATATATGCTATAACTATTTTCTGTGTATGATTTATCACATTATATCAACCAATTGAATTCCTTACAACTTCAAGGGTGATTGACGTATTTACTAAACTTCCTCTCTTTGTTTGGCTAATCCTTCATTTTTAGTCCCATAGCAGTCTCGTATGCTTTATAAAGGCCTCTCTGACTGCCAGTTCAATAACTCCACCCACCCCCAGCCACTTCCACTACAATAATAATAACACTAAGCCCCTTTTATGAATATCTCAAAGTGCTCTGTATACATCTCTATCTTTTACTTGACATCCTTGTATTCCAAATAATGGTTGATGCACCTTTTTTTCCTTCAACATTGTGACCTAATTGCCCATAGAAGCTGTGCTTAAATTCTAGGGACAGTTGTGTCCCTAGGAGCCCATCGCAGTGCTGACACATAATCAGTGCTCAATAAATGTGTTTCCGGATGGATGGATGGATGGATGGATGGATGGATGGATGGATGGATGGCTAAATGGATAAATGAGAGAAGCCATGAATGGTTTTTACTTTTTAGTGCATTGTTGTATTTAGTTTAAATTTGTTTGGGATAATAAACAGATTCCACTAACATATCTATCTCTTGAAGTACTGTATCAGATGGTTATTATGTGGTAGAGTAGAACATTCAGATTTTCATTGGTAAAACTTAGGAAATGACATTCTACAAAGGCATAAAAAGAATGTAATTTTAAAAACTTTATAGTGAGTGTAAAGTTTAGAATTAACTTTTCAGAGAGACTTTTAAAAATGGGTTCAATCATTGCCTTCAGAAAGCCATGTTTCCTAAATTCAATGGAGGAGAACACTTTTAATATATAAACACCTTTTTAAATTTTTTATTATCATCCAGCTCATATATCAAAAGTGCCTCTCAGCCTTTAATATTTGAAAATCATCCACTATAAAAATGTTGAGATTAATTCAGAAGTTGCATTCTATACTTCATTGGTAGAGACTATTTTGCCTTTCTGGTGCACATCCATCTAATATAGTGCAACTACTTCTTTATATATGAAAGCTCTGATGACTGTAAAAGAAAGTGATTTGGCAAAATTAAAACATAATTTAGCTGTAGGAAAGCATATAAAGTTGGAAAAGGCATATAAAGTTGGAAAAGGCATATATCCTGAATCACAGAAGTAATAATGATTACAACCAACACATAAAAACTTTAATATGTTTAGCTAGGCATTCAATTAAACCCTTTATTTTCATTTTCTGATTGAAATTTCACAGTAACCATTAATCTCATTGATAAGGAAACTGGTTTAGAAGTTTAAGTTCCTTTCCCAGTATGCCACAAGGAGAGAATTTTAAATCAAGCTCCCTGACTCTATCTTACTTCTTGGTCTGAGGGGTTTTTGTTTGTTTATTTTGTTTTATTTCTTCTTATTATTATTATTTTTGGTTTATAACAATGTTTCTCATTTGAAATTTCAGTTTCAATTTTAAAAACATAATATGTTACTTAGATATGTGAATTCAATTTTATTTTAATTTTGTAGGTTGTTGTTTACTGATATACTTATAGGACTAAGAGAAATAATGTTAAAGTTGCAAATATGAGTTAAAATTAAACCTTAAATTTAGTAGCTGAGCTCTTTTCTGTTTTTTTTTTTTTTGTTGTAACTCTTTTTTCTTCTGTTTCTGTACTTAGTAATCTGTCATCTAGGAGAAAGATTTGAGTCTACAAACCATCCTAGGTTGGCCCAATACAACCATGAGTTGTTTTTTTTTCTCTCTCTCTCTTAAGACTACTCAGGAAAATTTTTCAAGTTTTATCAGTGATCCAGGTAGATCAGATTACTGATTACAATTACCCAGAGATTACCTAATGAAATACTTATCTTTACTAAATAATTCTGACTGTAAGGATATGAACTTATAATTTAAATAATATGGTTCTGTCAGTGGTATAATTGACAGTGTTTATATTCAGTTTCTCATTAATTTGTTAAAAGGAATTTATTGATAGCCTACTGTGTGAGCTAACATTAAGTCACTGAGCATGCACGCAGTGAGCAAACTGGGGATAGTCCCTACCCTTGTGGAGCTTAGATTCTAGAAGATTGATGATGATGCTGACAACAGCAATAAAATAACCACCATTTATTAAGCAGTCATTAAGAGCCTGAACCATGCTAAATGCTTTGTGCACATTGTCTCTTGATAGTCCTTACAATTGCTCTGCTAAGTAGGTGAAAACATCCCATTTGACAAATTAGAAAAGAAGATCCAGTTTTGTTAACCTACCAGAGTGCCTCAGCTAGCAAGGAATGGAGCTGGAATTTAACCCAAATCTTATGTTTCCACATTCACATTCATAACCACTGCTCAAGCCTACCTGTGTTAGTATGACCTTTAAAGATAAGCAAAATTGTTTCATGTGAATGAGTGCTTTTTAAAAGAGAAAAGCAATACAGGAATATATCAAATTAGGTATCTGTATCTAATCTTTTCAGAGGAAAACAAAAACTAAACTGAACAATTTTTTCATCAAATATGATTGGGACTGATACAAAAGTATTTATGGAAGTACTTTTATTGCCAAAAGTGGACAATTTTAGAAAGAAAACAACCAGGGATTTTTTTATAGAACAGTATAAATTACATTTCTTAAAAAAAACCTTATTTGATTTGATTTGATAAATTTTATCTAGAGTAATACTGTAGTGTAGGGGTTTAAAAACCTGTAACAAAAAGAGCATTTGCTGTAACATTGTAATCCAATTATTTTTATATGATCAAAATATTTCTCTTTTTCTACTCTTGCTTTACCCAGAACAATAAAACTAAATTTTAGTATTCAAATCCCTGACATCAAAGCAATATATTTTGGTTCGTAGAACTGAATATAAATGAAATAGGAGAAGTCTGTTCTGGGACATATTTTTTTCTTAGAAGTCTTAAAAAATGAATTCATTTTTAGTCTTGTTTCCCATCCCCTTAATTTTTATTACCCACAGAGAATAAAATGTGTGCATATAATGACGTTAATGAATTAATTTCTATTAAACCACAAGCCATTCTTTATTAAGTACCTTTACTTAGCTTTATTAGCATTCACTCTTTTTCAGGCACTGCAGTAAAGACTAGGAATATCAAGATAAAGTCATATACTCTGTCTTAATAAAGAAAACTAATGGGAGGATAAGCTGCTAATAAATTAGAGTGCAGTCTACTAAAGACTGTCCACAGAGATCTGTAGTAGAAATCACAGTAACATAAAAAACCAAAGACCATGTGTACCCGTAAGCAATCGAGTGGGGATAGCATCCCAGAAATATTGCTTGCCCTGGCCTTGATCTTCAATTTGAGATTTGCTTAGTAGACCAAAGATAGAAGGCTATTCAATACAGAAGGAAGAGCAGAGGCAAAGGCACAGAGACGTCAATGAGCAAATAAATAAACAAACCTAAGAGACTGCCAGTCATTCCACAGCACCAGAGACTACAAGCCATGAGAAGAGAATGACATCATAGGCTGGGATTAGAAAGGTCATACTAACCTCTGTCTCTGTTTTAATGTTTCTTCAAGAGTAACTACTGAAATAAGAGAAACAAGAGCCTCCTTGGTTGCATGCACTTCTATATTTGGGAGTTATGAAGGAAATAGAAAGAGAAGGGAGAAGGGGAGAAAAGTGTTTTTTGGTTTTCCAAAAATATCATCTACATATTCAGATGCAAGTGGGTCCACAACATAGCTTCAGCACACTGTCTAGGCTTTGCCCAGATCTTGGAGAATTTAATGTAGGACATGTAGTCTTGTTTGCTACCAGGTGTGTGTATTGGGGGTGAGAAAGGACTGGAAGTAGTATCTAACACTTGCAACCAATAACATTTTTGATTTAACTAATTATTTAGTGCCTAAAGAGACAGGATTCAAGGTATATTGGAATGCTTTGCTAGACATAGGAGTTATTCATTTAAAGGAGTCCTTTGGTCTTATTTCTATTAAGTAATCAAAGCCCTAATGCTCAAGTGAAATTTCAGGGTTAATATCTGCAAATACTTAGTATTTCTGAGAGCCCTAAAAACCTCTGAAGAAGAGCAAATTTGCTATTCTGTGATGAGTGAGTAAATCCTCATCTGTACAGAGTTGGCTGAATTGCAAATAGATGGAATAAGCTTTAGAAGGAGATACTCAGTGATCATATGATACCTATGGCTTGGGCTGCTGGAAGAATTGTGTTGATTAAACTGAAAACTGACATATATGTAGTCTATACTGTGCTTTCATACGTATTTTTTTATTTAGTTCTCATAAGCGTCCTACAGGATAGCGTAATCACCCTCTTTCCACAGATGAGGAAACAAGTTCAGAGAGGCTGTTTTGCCCAAGGTCATATAGTAACAAGAGGCAAGGTCACAACTCAAAGGCAGGTTTTGTGTTTCCAAGCCTAAGGCTCTTTTCACTAACTCTAAATCTCTGGCCAGATCACAAAAGAGACATTAAAGTTTTCCCCTGCTAATATATAAGGTATTCAAAGAAAGTCTGAGGGTCCACGATGGCCAATAGAAACTTTAGTTAGGAGGAAACATTGGACCAGAAGCGATGCAGATGCATTAGCCGGAGCACAACAGTGGGGAGCATCTGGGCTTGAGCTGTCCTGAGGAGACATGCAAGAGAATCTGGTAACGAATGTCATGAAATTCCTGGCCAGAGGATGCCAGCAAGACATGTGTTTATATTAGGGGATATTTAACATCGGTTATTGAGATACTGAAATAAATTGTTGCTTAATGAAGAATGTCTTCAGTGTGTTGATTTTCTTCACAATAATACAACTTCCATCTGCATACCGTGGACCAACGGCTTGCAAGTACAGAATTGTTGTGAGCTGACTAAAAGAACCAATGGAGCGTGTTCTCTGGTGTCCATGTGGGAATAGTGCCAAGAGAACTAGGACACCTCCACAAACTAAATGCCGTCACTGTGTGCCCTAAGCATTTCTGTTCTGAGCCACATAAAAATCCAAACCGTAAATGGTAGAATCCTTTGCTAGCTGAGACACTTTTACTTCCATCGTGTTAGGGTTATGAATATGACGTAGCTTTTTACTTAAATATTAAATTAAAATCAAAATGTTCTTTATCTCACAGATTTTTCTTTCAGGACCCTATGTATTAACATTTCCTTTTATTTCTCTTTGACTGGGTTGATAGCAAATCCTCCAGCAATAAAATAGGTTTCCTTGATGAGGATTCTCAGATTTGCCCTTTGAACAGCTTTAAGTAAATTTGTTTTCCTGAAAAAGTGCTCCTATAATTATCCTCTTTTTCTCTTGTTTTCAGAAATCTCTTACTGGGCAATTCAGTTGAATTATTAGCTAAATTAATGCATATGTGTGTGAAATATATTAGTATTTGAATGTGTGCCTACAGAGGTTTATTTACTTGTTGCAGTTTTATCAAAAGGTTTTCAAAATCTCTTTGCACAATGCACAGCCTTCATCGTACGTCTTAGAGAGTGAAATGTTTCTTCGATCATTTCCCTGTTTTTTAGAATCCTCTGCTACATTATTTCATGGTAGTAAAATCTCAAATATTAATCACCTTATTAGGTATCAGATATTCGAAAAAACAATGAGCTTGGGTTGCAAAAGATTTAATGAGTATTTAGAAGAAATGAGACTCGGTCGAATGCCTACTTCATAGATAAATTTTTCCTTACCTTATATGATTTAATTATAATTAATTAATTTAATTAGTCAATCTTGTGATTTTTTAAAAATTTTCTTTTTACAATAAGCTCAACGAAGTAATGTATTTTTCCCAAACAACTAAAAAATGCCAAATGTGGAATTCAAACCCACATGGAGTTAATGCCAACATTCCAATTATGTCTATTATACCATGTTAATTTTCAAAATTCAAGTATGGCCTCTGCCACCAGAAAGGACATGGTGATCTTTGTGACTTTTTTTTCCCTATGACATAATTAAACCACTTTATTGAGGTGTGATTGACATGTGAAAAGCTGTACATATTTATTGTATACAACTTGATGAGTTTGGATATAACTGTACACCTGTGAAATCATCTCCAGAAATGGTGACCTTTGGGTTGTGTTGCAGAGATATGAGAAAGTAAAGAGACGATTTGAAAATTTCCAAATAATCTTAAATTTCTGTTCATGAGAAACTAGTTGGATGACCATGCTATTGGTGCAATCAAGGAGTGATACTTGGTGCCCTGAGTCAGTCAATAGATAATTTTTGCTTAATCAATGATTTTTGGCATGATTTTGACAAGAGAGGCTAATGAACATTTACTGGACACCTACTATAATTTTATTCATACAACACATAACTATGTACCTTCACAACTTTGTTATTCAGTCCTCAAATCATTCTACATGCAAGTAAACAAGTTTTTAGATATAGTAAGTATTAGAGTCCACATTCTTCTTAATAACTATGTTGTGTGAATGCCTCCTAAGGATAGGTCCTAGTAGGTAGAAAGTTGTCTGTATAATCAACTGAATAATAAAATGTCAATGAAATGTAATGATTTTTATTTAGTTGATCTTTTTCATGCATGAAGCATAAAAATTTTAAGAATCGAATCTGAACTCAATTTACTGCTTCATCATTAATCTGAGTAACTTCAGAATTCTTAATTTGTTTGAGCCTCAGTTTCCTTAACTGTACAATAGTAATGATAATCCTTACTCCATAGGGGTAATGATTAAACAAAGTGACACATATAAAATGTCAGCACAGATTCTATAGAGGAAGAGAGAAGTGTAGATACTTATATAGGTAGGTGATTAGAAAATTGAAATCAGTTTCCTATATTTAGTAAGAAATGAGTTCTTTTGCTGACAAAGAATACCTGGATTACTGAAGAACTACTGGATTACTAAAGACCAGCAAGAGTCTGAAGAGAAAGATGTTTTTCTCTTTCTTCCATGAAAATAACATATTAACATAAGAAAAGTAATTTTGAAAATCCCTTTAATTTAATTTAAAAAGTGGGAAACAAGATAAGAATATTATCTGTCAAGATTCATCCCAATTTAAGTAGGAAGCCACCGAAAGTCTAAAACATGTCTACGGATCTCAAAGGGGTGCTTTATTTCTCTGGACATAATGATACCATCCTGAGGGGCCAGTGATTTATTTCTTAGAATGATGAGGCGTGGGTGTGAAGCTGGCCAAGAGAAGAGTAACTTGAGAATTTGGTTCTGCAGCACAGAGCATCAGAGAAGAAGGTGAGAAAGAAGTGATGACAAGCATACCCCATTTATGTCTTCAACCATGACTACTAATATGATAAGTAAACTGAAAATGAGGCAAGATAGAAAGATAAAGCATAAATCACCTTGCATTCCCTTACAAAATTTGACTGACCAGACATAAATACTAAGATTCCCTGAGAAATCCAGGTGAGACATTCTAGAAGCATACTAAACTGACATCTACGGTATCTTTCCCCCTCTGAAGGAAAGACTCAGGAGACACAACATATCTATTTGGAAAATGTTCCGAGAAAACATTCCCTATTGACTGCCTCTGCCCAATACTTGTATAAAGAGTGGACAAGAATTTGATGTGCTCTATTCACACATGAAGAAAATTCATGAAAGATTACAAAAAGGGTATGTACAGAGTTGATGTAAAGCAAACAGGAGGAAAGGAGTATAGCAAGAAAAAGGCAACTGAGGTGGTAAAGATCAGGAAGAATTGAAGGTAGCAATAAAATCACTATAGAAACAAATAACAAAGGCATTACAGAAATGAACAAAGACATTAGAAATAACTACAGTGAAAAGGAAAAGAAAGATTATAATGATTATAATCAGCACTTCTAAAGAATTTGCTATAAAATGGAGTAGTACTTAAAGCTAAAGAAAGAGTAAAGAAGCAAAAAATTTAATAATGCAGGAAATAGAGGAAAATAGCAAAGGAATAAAAAAAGAACCCCAAAGTTCTTCAATAGACTAGTTAGATAATTATGGTATACTATAATATATAACACTATACAGAAATTTTTCAATATCTCATGTCTATTGAAATAAACAAGATATAGAAAAATATTTTAAATAAAATCCATTTGTGTGAAACAACTAAAGACCATATTGCCTCTCCTAAGAAAAAGTGATCTTTTAGGGAATGGAGTAAGCAGTAGGACTTTCTTTTCATTCTTTGTTTACTTCTAGGAAAACATTTGTTTAACATATAATGTCTTATTTATAAATTTTAAAAGTTCGAAATAAAAAGTCAAGAATAAACTTTTGACTCAACTTTCCCCCAAACTAGCAAATCAGGGAAGATTAAGAGAAAATAAATTAAGAACCGAAGAGCAAAAGATAAAAAGCAAAGACTGCATTAAAATTAAAATATATACAAGGGTCCCTTGGCCGCTCGTTAGATTTTAAATACCTCCTATGGTGACTGTCCAAGTTATAACTTTAGCCTATACTCTCTGGATTTCCCCAAACTCCAGTTTTTATAGCCAATAACCAGCTTGACATTTTCACTTGAGTTTCTAAGAGGCAGCTTCAATTTAACAGTTTTATCTGTACAACTGCCACTGTGCTCCAGATGCTCATCATTCCCTCCTAACTGATTCTCCTACCTCCACTCTCACTCTGTTTTCCATAGTTTAAGAACCATCACCCATCCTGCTACCATAATAAATTCCCAATTGACTTCTGCCTCAATCTATAATCTACTCTGCACATGTGCCCTGAATGATCATTTAAAAATGAAAATAAGATCGTGTAATTTACCTCTTTAAAACCGTCAACAATTTCACATCATGCTTAACATTCAGGCTTCTCCCTAACCTAGAAGGACACTCTCCTGATGCTATTTCTCTGACCTTATTTCTCCCTCCCTTTTCTCTTCCCTCACTCTTATCCATCTACTTGAGCCATTGATGGCACTAAGCTTGTGTTTGCCTCAGCTTATTCGCATGAGATATTTTATTGTCCTGGAATACTCTGCCCTCATGCCACCTCTCAGAGAGGCTTTCCTTGACCATCAGTCTAATGACATAGCATCGCATCCATTACTGTCACACTGCCCTGTTTTAATTTCTTTATTGGTCTTATGTAACTCTCTGATTTTCTTCTTTTTCTTCGTTATTTAAACTTAAGAACAAGAACAGATACCACCTAGAAAGAGTAGACTCTATGTCAAATAAATGAATGAATTCTGCTTGTATTTTTAAAATGTTAATGAGTCTAATTAGAGTTCTTATATAGTCACAAAAAATGTCTCGAGAAATAAACAGAAAACAGAGGTTTGTGATTGGTCCTGGGAAATTAGATGAATGTCCTGGCAAGGAGGCGAACTTGCTCTTTCTAATTCATATGCTTTGAAACTAATTTAACTTCCTCTATGAAAATTGCATCTTTTTTTCTTATTTAACAAACACATAAAGGTGTTACAGTGGTAAGCCCTATTCCAGCAAAAAAAAATAAATAAAAATAAAAAAATCCAGAGATTATTGGATAGGAAATGTAAGAACTGGATCTGATTTAGCAAAAGATGGATGAGCAGAATGCAATAAACTCTTTGTTAGTGACCATGTCTTTATTCTAACCTCCACTCCTCTTTTCCTTATGCTGTAAGCTTTAGATAAAATCCAGTTGCTCAACATATTCATTGTCTCTATAAAACCAGATGTGTGAGATTCAGAACCAAGATATAAAGAGGTTGCATTTTAATATCAGATTAGCTTTTTATAACAATGGGAATTCAGCTGTTACATTAAATGTTATTGATATGTATACTCTGGATAAGAATATCTTTCAGGAGGTGAGTTTTTGAATTTCTTATTAACACAATAGAAGCTCCATTGATATAGTAGAAGATACATGGCAGTGTTTTAAGGACATTTTTATGTGTTATCTAGGTAATGTCAGAAATTTCATAAGTCGTTACATTTTAATATGTATTATCAATATCCAATTTTTCAAAATGTGTCATTGGTTACAATCTCAATGCAACTGCACAGTAAAGATGGAGAAAATATTGCATGTTGTGATAGATGCTTATGACAATTATTACATTTACTTTTATATTGACTAATTTTTACATTGACATGGGTAACCGTGCTTTAAAAATAGAAGACTTAAGTCCCTCTCAGAGAGGAAACCTACAGGCTCTTGGAACTACAGTCATATGCCACTTAATGATGGGGATACTCATGAGAAATGTGTTGTTGGTGACTTTGTTGTTTTGCAAACATCATAGAGTGCATTTATACAACCCTAGATAGTATAATCTACTATATACTGTCAACGTTTGAACAACCAAACCTGCAGAGAATTTTTGTAAAAATTTATTTGAGCTAAACAAAGTATACACTTGGAAGCAAGATCTCAACAGACTGAGATAAATGCTTCTGAGAATAACAGCTTGCAGTTTGTTTTATTCATTTGAGATTAAGGAGGGAACATAAGGAGGATTACATGAAATTGAGAGAAAGCAAAGTGGGGATTGGATTGCAGGATAGTAATCTCTTGAGAGTGGTCATGAGGGGACTGGGTTACAGGTGCTCTTCTGAGGGTTGTATGAGAAGGAAGAGTCCAAAAGGGTGGTTAGGTATTAGAAGGACAGGTCCGAAAAGAGGAACTTCGAAAGTGTGTTAACCTAGATGCACAGAAACAATGGACAGGGCTTGCTTGAAGCAAAGATAAGCCTTTGCTAAAGAAATTATATGCCCAGGTGTGACCACCATTATAACCTGCCCAGTTAGGAATTTATGATCAGATCACCCTGTGAGGTTACTTTCCAAAGAATGCCTTTTTCTTCTGTGGACCCTGAGAAGATTCATTTGATGTGAGTTCCGAAAAGGAATTTATTTGCTGAGATGGACTCCCCATCACCAACCGAGAGCTAAAATTTTATATATAATAGCAGCCTTGCAACTATTTGCTGACGTGGGTTTCTCCCATGCTCTGTCTATTGGGAAGAACCTCAGGCTGAATGCTACGCTTTCCGCACGATGCCCTGCTTGTTTACATCATCTGGGTCAACCACTGCAGGAAAACCCTGGTTTCATCTTTCTGCCAACAGTCTGCTCTGTCCAATCAGAACTACACAATTTAGATACCTCATTTACATAAAACAGACTTAATTGAGAATATGGACAGGAACTTTTGCTACAAAAGGCAGCCTCCCCTTTGTCTCGATGAAACATAATTTAGGTTGCCACCTGAATCTATGTCTCCCAGGCTGCAGCTCCTTTTGTTCAATAAATGCTTTTTAATTTTTATTACAGTCTAAAATTAACTTTAGTCTACACTTCCATGCCATGAGAGGAGAGATGAGCATTTATCTATCTGACTGTAAATGACAAAGCAGGGCTACTGTTACCTCAAATTGCACCTTTGCAAGAATTTTAAAATGGCATTTCTTCTTTAATTTGTTTCACTTTCATTGGCCAATGAAAATTATCATAGTAAATAGACAAAGCCACAGCATTTACAAAAGAATACTGCTCCATTAATTAGTGCCCTTGTACAGTGCACAGAACCTGTACATATCCAGTATCTGTAATTTACGAACATTTGGCAGAAGTCACCAGGAGACATTCCAGCTCCAAATCAGAAGACATTTCTAATATAGTTTTTAGCAGTCAGAATGAACTGTTTCTGTAAGTTCCATGCCCCCATCTCTGGAGGAACTGAAACCTTAGCAAAATTGAACTCACATATTATGTGGAAGTTTTGCATAAGATTTTAAACACCAATGGTGGTTAGACTAGATAGATAATCTTTAAGGTTTTTTTTAATCCTAGAATTCAATATTTTATTTCAAAAAGATTTAATAAAACTAACATAACATATAAAATATATGTGCTCTTATGTATCCAGAAAGATATCAGTCATAGATTTAACAGAAAAAATAAATCTAGTTCAATTTATTTCTTTCCTTAAAGAATGATTTCTTAATGTCTTATATTTATAAATCACTTCTGTTGCCCTTCATGCACATGATCACATTGGTTTCTGAGAACAAAGAGAAAAGAAGGGCAGGTGTTAGTTAATTCCATGTCTAGATGAGAAAGCAGAAGTTCAGAGATTTGGTTTCACACAATGTTACACAAGTAAAATCTGAAAAGAATCAAACTCAGATCTTTTGATTTCCTGTCCTTTTTCTCTGTATGCCATTCTTCCTCTACAAAGCACTAAATTTAATTCTGGCCAAAGCAAAAATGGAAATAATAAGCCATGTCATTTGCATTACCTGATTTAAAAAAAAAAAGTTCGATAGGCCATCAAATGAGAGAAACATTTTTATTACTATTATTGGTTCATTTGTTTATTGACACTCTTCTACTAAAATGTAAGATTGATTAGGAGAAGGGGTCTGCCATTCTTGTTAGCTAATTTCCACTACCTAGGCTCTCAGATATTAGTTGTTTGAATGAATAAATGGTTTAAACAATTAATCATGCGGTCTGTATCCAATAAACCTTAGATAAAATGCAGAACAAGAGATTCAACAGTTTTTTACATAAATCCACCTTAAGTATATAATCGGAAAACACGAGTTTATCAAATGCCGTAAAGAAGACAGCCTAAATATCAATATTAAATTTGTGTAGACCAGATAATTAGGTGATTGACTGCATAATCCCCCTCCTTTAATAAGCCATTTCGACAGTGTACGCAAATGGATTTTTGCATAGTCAAAATTGAATTTCAGCTCCAGATTTTTGGTCTATTATCATTTCCGTTGGGAATCATCTTTTCTCTACTCCATATTAGTTTTCTGTTATTTTCACTAACAGAATAGGAGGACTGTCTATCCTGATTGAATTCAAAAGAAAAAAACAAAAGATTTTGATCAGTTGGAAGTATGAAGTAATACACAGATGGAAAGAAAACAATATGCAAATAGCTCCAAACAGGATAGGACACAGTAGCCAAATTGGAGAGTCAAGAAGCTTCCACTGAATACTACATTACAAATGGGACCTGACATTTATCCCAAGGTAAAGATGAGTGAAAGGCTTTGATTTATTCTTTTTTCACATGACATCATCTTCTTTTATTTGGTTTTTTGAGGAGAAATTTGTTAATTTTATTTTTAAAAACTTCTATTAAAATTTTATTTTTTAGAGCAGTTTTGGGTTCACAGGAAAACTGAGTGGAAGATGCAGAGATTCGCAGATACTCCCTGCCCCCACATGTGCATAGCCTTTCCCATTAATCAACATCCCTCAGTGAAGTGGTACCTTTGCTACAATTGGTCAGCCTAAATTGACACATCTTAATCATCTAAAATCTAGTTTACATTATCATTCACTTTTGGTGTTGTGTTGTACATTCTATGGATTTGGGCTAATGTATAATAAGATGTATCTATGATTATAATATCATATAGAGAATTTCCACTGCCCTCAAAATCCTCTGTGCTCCACCTGTTTATTCCTTTCACCTGCCCCAACCCCATGGGAACCACACTAATCTTTTTAATATCTTAGAAGTTTTGTCTTTCCAGAATATCATATAATTGGAATCATACAGTATATAGTCTCTTCACATCGACTTCTTTCACTTAGTAATATTTAAGCATTTTTCTCTATGGCTTTTCATGGCTTGATAGTTCATTTCTTTTTAGCATTGGATAATGTTTCATTGTCTGGATGTACTACAGTTTATTCATTCAGCTACTGAAGGCATCTTAGTTGCTTCTAAGTTTTGGCAATTATGGGTAAAAGCTGCTTTAAACTTTCATGTGAAGCTTTTCATGTGGTCATAGTTTTCAACTCCTCTGGATAAATACCAAGGAATATAATTGTTGGATCACATGGTGAGAGTGTTTTTAGTCTTATAGGAAACTGCCCTACTGTCTTCCAAAGTAGCTGTGCTTTTTGTATTCTCATCAGCAGTGAATGAGTGATCCTGATGCTGCACATACTCACCAGCATTTGGTCTTGTCAGTGTTCCAGGTTTTGACCATTCCAATAGGTATATAGTGATATCTCATTGTTTTATTTTGCATTTCTCTGATGATATATCATGTGGACATCTTTTCATATGCTTACTTGATATCTTTATACATTCTTTGGTGTTGTGTCTATTAAGATCTTTGGTCTAGTTTTTAATTGAGTTGTTTAACTGTTGGGTTTTAAGAATTTTTTGTATATTTTGGATAATAGCTCTTTATCAGATGTGTCTTTTGCAAATATTAACTCCCAATCTGTGACTTGTCTTCCAATTCTCTTAACATTGTCTTTTGCAGACCAGATGTTTTTAATTTTAATGAAATCCAGTTTATGACTTATTTCTTTCATGAATCATGTCTTTGGTGTTTACCTAAAGAGTCATTGCCATACCAAATGTCATCTAGGTTTTCTAATTTTTTTCAGGAAATATCTGGAAAGAGTTTTACTGTCTTAGAAGTAAGGTGGTGACTTTGTTTTCTTGGGAAGAATGATTGATGTTGAAATAAAGGTCTTACATATTGGTATTATTTTTCTTGATGAAAATTAAAGCACTTGTTTTCTTCAAGAAAATATAGTAAGCTTTCACTTTAGTTGCACTCACTCCTTTAAAGTTATATGTTATCTCCCTTTTACTCTGTATCTGTCTCTGTAATGTGTGTGTATTATGAAAATTTCTTTTTCTAATTGATATCATTAAATAAGGAGGGTACTGTTTTGAAAAAACAACTGATATTTAAAATGATAAATGTAAAACAACAAATTTTGCAAGTCAGTGGGAAAGGAAAGGTATGACAAAGGAGGCAGAATATCAGTCATAAGTTAACTTTTTTTTTTTTAAGATAAAACAGAAAGAAGCTAGGCATACATTACTTGGAAACAATTCGTGTCATCAGGAAATGTGGTGTTCATTATATTTGGGACACACAATCATTGATATTCTGACCAAAGTTTAACACAAACCTATTGTGTTCCATTTCTGGTGCCGCAAAACAGCAAGTTTAATTATGCGTTGGGGTGGGAGACAGAAGCAGGGAAGGTGGTAGAGCCTTGATGATATAGCACAGGTGTTCAAAAACAGAGAAGCCTGGATACTACAGATAGTAAAGTAACATTGTCAAAGGGGGTGATGTTGATGGAAGTCTGTAGAGAACAGTCAAGAAAACAAAAACACAGATGAAGGATAGAGGAAGATCCAAAGACATTCTACAACTTCTGAGAGGTTTGATGTCACTTTCTGGGCAATTGGGTGGATATGGCTTATGTGAATGTGAAGCCCCTTCCTCTCTCCTCTGTGATGTCTCAGACTCATCAGAGGGTAGCCATTCTTTCAGTAAGGAATGTTTTCTTTGTGTCTCTCTGAACTCCTTCCCTTGACTTTTCATTGTTATCTTTTATCTTCTTTAAGTCCGAAGACTGCAACAGAATTGCTACTTGACATTTAATGACACAAATGCACCAAGGGACATTTAAAATTACCAATCTCTGGAACTACCATGACACACAATTTGGTTGATGGCTAATTATTGCTATTATAAGGTATTATGTCACTTAAAATGTGTTGTTTCAAGGTAATCAATATTATAAGAAGAAATATAAAAATATGAAGGAAAAAAAGTTTATGGAGTTTAAAAAGCCATAGGAGAATCTTAGTTTTTATAATATTCGCAGCAGACATTTGTGCCGTGTTTACAGTGAGCCACATATCATTCCAAATGCTTTGCATTTATTAACTCATTCAGTTCGCACATGGTAGATATTATTTTGCTCATTTTATAAATGAGGCAAGTCTACACTACACTATTGTCTTGTTCTAGAGAACTTGAGACCCAAAAGGTAGAAGGTTTTATTTTCCAAGAAGAATTGAAGACAGATTTCTTTGCATTAACAGCGAGGTAGAGTTTTGATGTAAGAGGAAACAAAACTTTCAATAGCATAAATGAACATTTGAAAGTCAAAGTAGGTCCATTATATTTCTTATATGTGCTACCTAGTCATATTTATAAAAGTGATTCTTATTTGAAAATTTTTTCTCATTTTGACATTTAACCTGAGAGCAATTTATTTTATATATTAATATATATGTTTATATAACATATATGTGCTTTTTTCCTTTCCTCAGTATTTTCAGACTAAACCGTTAACCATTAATAGGCATCAAAATGATAACTTTTACTACCACCGAGGACAAGGGTCCCATAATAGAGATGGTATTTTGAGTCATATGGATTTGAAACATTTCTGGTTTGCTATTTTAAGTGTTTCTGTTCTCGGCATGCATTTTTAGGAAATATTTCATTTAAGCGCTTAGAAGTTTGGGTGTGATGGAGATATAATTAAACAATATAAGTAGAATAGAACATTGTCCCAAGATAACGTTTAGTTCTCCTGCTGGAGCCTAAAAGGAAGGCAAAGCGGAAACACTGATTTTCCAAGCAGGAGACATTTGTTCAGTGACAATGTCTTATTACAATTAATTTACTTTTAGTATACAGATGACGAATGCAGGAGTAATTGCAGCCCCCGTGGATTAGGAAACATTGTTCTCCTGGTTCCTTTCTTCTAGACCAGTACAAATCACAGTTGGCAGCTGCCTCCTGCAGCGCTTAATATTTCCTTCTGTCTCAAGTTTGTCTCTTGTTCTTACCTATTATTATTTTCAGCAATAATTTTTCCTATTCTCATTCTCACACTCTCTCTCAGTTTTTTCTATCCCCTTGTACCTTGTTATTCTTATACTGATTTTTATTATCTAAGGTTAATTAAGAAATGATTTCCAAACCTGACTATACATCAGAATATGAATATTTTATTAAGAATAACAAGTTCTGGGCCCCACACCAGGAAACCTTCGTTAGCCATGAAAATCAGCAGTTTTAAAGTCTGTATTTTTAAATAGATTCCCATATGACCATCATTATTTGCAGTTGGATTTGAAAATCCTTAATCAATATCCTTTAAATTACCCTAGTCAGCTTTCAGTTGGTTTATTTCAAAGTAAGAAGCATCTTAAATGGAAAATCAATGCATCATCCACTTTAGAACAAATGTTCCCACACAGAGGCCCCAGCGTACCTGCTCTCTGAACCCCCAAACAGCATGTGTACTCAGGCACAGATTCCACGTTGAGTGTTTTTCTTATTCCCTGCTGTTTTCGATGAATGCAAGATTAATCAGGCAGTGGGCCTCCTGCCCAGACAGGCCGTTTTGAGAAAAGCGGACTATGATTGCAGAACCTCCACTTGTAATCCACTTGTCAGAGGAGAACCTTTCTAGAGGGGCAGCCAGCTCTTTTCTTCTGAGATTCGTGCCTCTTCCATCTTAGCCTTACAGTTAAGAGGGACAGTATGCCTGGCAATTCTCCCTCTCATGCATTTTCCAAAGTATGCGGCAGCCATCTGATAAGCACAGAGACACGCTGTTTCTATTATTAGGCTGGTTCTTCAGTGAGTACATGTGAAGCTCAAAGCTAAAAAGAGCACATAAACCATGCAAGACAAGGTTTACAGGACCCACAATCATGAATTATTGAATGACAAAACATTGTGACCACAACACCAGCCCTTACGATGCCTTCTCAAAATTATATCATGATGATTCCTTATGAAAATGTATTATTTACAGGAAAAATTTAAGAGTGTTTTGGAAAGTATCAACTATACAGCTTGCAGTACAGTGAAAAAAAATTCTTTTGTAATTTTTTTGAGACAAAAGGAAATGCAAACACATATTTCTACTTCTCAAGAAGTGTATCTATTTATTTAAATTTTATAGGGATTGTGCAGTTTGCTGGCATACCTTAAACCCCATGAGCTAAGTCAACATTACTTCTATGTACTGATAGGATAGCAAATTATCTCACCTTTATTAATTAGCAATGATAATTATAAAAACAAATATATATTGAGAGGTCTAGTGTCTTGCCAGGTAATGAATTTATCTTTTTTTTTTCAAAATAAAAAATAATTGTATCTTTTTTCTTATTATAAAAGTAATATATAGTCATGTTCATTGTTTTTAGAAATAGCAATACAGAAAATAAGAAGAAAATAAGTCCATCAGAATTTCATCACCCGGCAATACCCACATCTTCAGCAATCACATTTCAAAAACACACTGCCGTTATTTATTGTGTTAAAACAGTTTGTGAATGTTTTTTTGTTTCAGGGTTGTTGTTCCACTGTCTTATATAACTTATTAAATTTAACAAAGAAAGTCAATATAAAACTGATAAAATGATGAGATTTCATAATAAATATGGAGCATTGCTTCATACGGTTACCCTATGATTTTTTAACATCTCTTAATATTAAATATTTAAAATAATTCTAATTTCTTGCTATCAAAAAATGTATCAATACTTTATTATATATATATACCTTTGCACACCCTGCATGCTTATTTCCTTAAGATAATTTTCTAAATGGAAAACTGCTGGCCCAAATTACCCTACAAACATCATGCCAAACCTTAAAAAATGCACCGTTTATCCCCATGTCGCACATGAAAGAAACAAGGAGAATTAACCTACTCGAGATCACACAGCTATTAAAATCTGGATTCAAACAAGGATTAGTCAAGGTAACTGCTGATCTCATCTAACAAGAACATGAAAAATGTATTAAACTCAAACTGACTCTTGATACTATCAAGCAGTTAACTCCAAGTCCTCCTACTCTTTGAGGTAATTATTTCCAAATAATGAATCCCCAGACCCCATGCCACATACAGTGGGAAGCCCGGAACTCTAACAAGATTTCAGAGACATCTCAAGCTCCCTATAGTCTTCTGCTTATCTCTTGTTCCATGGTTTATCTCTACAGAATTCTTGTTTCAGCTCTTATGGTTGCTATTCTTGTTTGGTACCAGTTCTAACCAGGAGTGGACACTCATTCCCATTTCCCAAAACCCCATCAGTACAAGATTGTCACATGTAACACGGTTCACCAAAGATAGATCATTAACACAAGAGAAGGACAGTGCAGCTAGAAAAACAAATAATTTTAAGATTAAATAGTCTCCAGCTCTTATTTTAAAGCTCTTTGCTCCTTCCACTCTTTGGGATTTCTTACCATTCATCTGCCACCACTAACTCCATGCAGAGATATGGTCAGCTTCTCTCCAGCAATTCTCTCTCCTGACTGAGAATTAGAATAGCTGGAGAGGCTTTATTAAAATGTTGTCCAGGCCTCACCAAGACCAAAAATCATAATCTCTGGGGAGCGGAACCAAGAAATGAGTATTTTTTTTTTTTAATTCTTATAAATTTTAACGTGCAGCCCGGTTGAAAATTACTGTTTTAGACCTTTGCTCAGTCCTTCTCTTTGCAGTTCCTGAGACCTCCAGTCCTTTGGCCTACCAACCCAAACCTGCAGACTAATATATTTTTGCTTCTGCAGAGCAAGTGTTTCTTTTTTTTTTTTGTATCATTCTTTTTTTCCTCTCTGCACAATGCCCTAAGGCATGACCATTTCCTACTCAAAAAGGCAATATTCTAAATAAAAGTGAAGTTCTCTCCTAAGGGAAAATCTGCCACTCTTTAAAGGCAACTGGATCAAATGTCAGCCACTCTCAAATTATGGAGGTTTTTCCTTTTCTCACTCATCTCTATAGTAACCTTCAACATATTTAGTAACAAATAGGCATTTCTACCCTTAAGCAGATCCCATAATGTTTGTGGCATGATGGTAAATAGATGATAGATAGATAGATAGATAGATAGATAGATAGATAGATAGATAGATGATAGATACCCATTAAAGTTGACAAAGCCCAAATAATCAGTCAGAGTCCTCTACTAATAGCCATATGGTTGTGGTCCCTGACTTAATCACCCAGACTTAGGAGGGATATGGATGAAAATCAGAATGTGGACATTGAATCAAGGCATGCCTTTCATCATAGTATACATTATGCCAACTGTCTAAGCTTTGAATGCTGACCCCTCTACGTGAATTGCTGAGAAGTACCCACTGCACACTATCCAAAGTTGTTACGCATCTGTCAAAATCACTTACCTCCAAACTTGTTAACATTTGAGGAACAAAGTACAAGTTCAAATTATGCCACTTTTAAATAAATGAAAATTCATAGTTAATATCTTTCTTATTGCAAATTACACATGCCTAGAAATTAATCAGATGTCTCTGGCTCACTCTAAACTTAATTTACATTCTACAGCACAAGGATACCACCCTTGGAAACAGATTTGACTGGGCACTTTTCTAAAATTACAGAGCTTTCACAGTGTAGTCATGCCCTGGAACTCAGACATGAGGAGCCATCCCTGAAAGATAGGTCCAGTGGATCGTTTCCATTATTTTCATGGTGATACCTGCCTGCCTTGCCTGTAAAATGACAGACCCAATGGAGAAATCAAGATGAAGTTCAAAACTGGCTTCTTTCAAGTAGAATGTGTGTGTATGTGTACGTGTGTGTCAATATGAAACCAACTGGTAAAAGGCCTTAAGAAGCATTTGCATCATTATCAAAAATTCATATGTTTAAAGACTGGTCTCTTCAGAATAGGTTCTATATAAATTTTATTGAAAATACACAACCAGCCTTTCTTCTCTGTGACTTTTTTTTTTACTTCCCTACCTGCCTTCTCCACATTCTAGAACTACCCTCTGAAGAGTTTCTGGACTTTTCCTGTAGAAAGTCACAGGATCTGGAGACTTTAGTCAGTATATTGAATACCCAACCGTCATGCCTGTCAGTAGAAGCTAAGACCCTCTGTATCACCCATAAGAAGAAAAAGTTTACTTCATGAAATCAACAAGTTTGTCTGCTTTTTCTAGTCATTTCACATAGTGTGTTCTTTTATTTTGCAGAAGTTCATTTCATCTTCCACAATCAGATTTCAAAAAATACACTGCAGTGTATGTTGTGTTATAATTGCTTGTGAATGATTCTGTTTCATGGTGGTGGTTCTGCTTCCTTAAATTGCCTATTAATTTTTTAAGAGAAAAAGGATATAAAACTGACAGAAATGAACAGTTGAAAAGCTGGGTTCTGAGATAATGGAAAAATAGAAGATATACAAATTCATGTCTAAAATATCTAAACAACAAGTATTTTCTAACAAATTGTTGATGGTTATTGGAGTTTATTAGAAGCTTCTATTTTATATACATAGACAAATGGAATTTTGACATGCCAGCATATAATTATTGAAAAATAACACCTCATAAATGAAGGAAATAGAATATTTGTTAATATCTTGCTTCCAAGCAACAAACAGTTTTTTTAAATCTGTTGTCTTCTATGTTCAAAGATTTAATTCTTTCTATGATATGATGAAAGATATTTGTATGGAAAAGAAAAAATTTCTGAGCCATTTTCCCTTGATACTTTCAAAATCTGGTGTTCACATTTCAGAAAGTAAGAAAGGGAATGCAAAATTAATAAAAAGATAGTAAAAAGAGGATGTAAGAATAAGCTTACAACATAAATCATTCCAAATTTCAGATAATCTAACTATCTAGAGGATTATTTTCATTATCCCTTTTTCTTACTTAGATTTTTATCCCCCAAATGATGACACAGTTAAAGAAAATGGCATACTCAGATTAAAAAAAAAACCAACCCTCATACGTACACACATAAAACTCCAAAACAAAAACCACTCTTGTATCAAAAGCATATATATAGGGCTATTTTTTTAAAAACTTTATTTTCAGTTTAAAGTTCACAACAAAATTGAGCAGAAGGTACAGAGGTTTCTCAGATACCCCCTGACGCTGGACATGCATAGTCTCCTGATTATCGGCCCTGATCACTTAGAGGCTGTGTTGTTACCAAATATAAACCTGTGTTGACACATCATAATCACCCAAAGACCATAGTTTATATCAGGGTTCACTCTTTTCACTCTTGTACATTCTATGCATTCGGACGAACGTACAATGATATAAATCCATTATTTTAATATTATACAAAGTATTTTCACTGCCCTAAAAATCCTCTGTACTTCATCTATTCTCCTCTCTCTTCCCTGCCACTCAACCCCTGGCAACCATGGATACTTTTATTGTTTTCATAGTCTTGCCCTTTCCAGAATGTCATACATAGTTGAAATCATATAATATGTGCCTTTCAGATAATCATCTTATACTTACTAATATGAGTTTAAGTTTCCTCCATATCTTTTCATGGCTTGATGGCTCATTTCTTTATAGTGCTGAATAATATTCTATTGTCTGGAGGTACCATAGTTTATTTATCTGTTCACCTACTGAAAGACTATTTGTTGTTTCTAGGTTTTGGAAATTATAAGTAAAGTTGCCATAAACATCTGCGTGCAGGTTTTTGTGTGTACATAAGGTTTTAATTCAGATAAATACCAGAGAGTGCTATTGCTGGATTATATGTGAGGGTATGTTTAGTTTTGTGAGAAATTACAAAACTGTCTTCGAAAGTGGCTGCACCATTTTACATTCTCACCAGCGATGAATTAAATTTCCTGAGGTTGCACTTTTTTACTAATATTTAGTGTTGTCAGTGTTCTGGATTTTGGCTGTTCTTGTAAGTATGTATGTAGGCCTATTTTTAGTAGAATTCTTCTCCTTAATACTCCCAAATTCTCCTTACTACTTCCAAATTAGTGGAACTTTTTCTAAATCAATAAAGGTGAAATTCTCAGAATACTAAGAGTAAAGTATGAGTTGAACAGATCTTTCAGTAAAATCTCTTTATTTCTACTCAATATAAAATTAAGTAATTATCAGAAACTACCCTCTGTGTTTTTCAGTTCTTTGTCAATGAACTTATCCTCCTAATTTCCTTCGTTCTTATTTTTAATTCTTTCAGTCATATGACCAAAACTGGAAATGCTTCCTGTTTTTAGGGAGCACTAAAACAAAAATGTCTACAGTTAACATCTAAGAACAGAGCTGGTCACAGCTTTTCTTTGAGATCTGTTTTCATTTTTAATATACAAGACAGCTGACAATGATGACAATAGAATTAGACCTTTTCTGTTCTCATTTGGCTGAGTGACAGATACCCAATAGAAATTGTAGTGAAGAGATACAATTTAAAGATTATTTTATTGCCTCATCAGATATCACATTCCTTTTCTTATGGAATTAGAATGCCCTATACTTTGTACCACACACTTAGTGACAATCTTATTAAGTCCCTATGTTTCTATATGAATGAGGCATTATCTTCTGACAGATTGCCTTGGTATGCCCAGAGCTGCTACTGCAGATTGTGTAAGCATCACCTACCTTGACAATACCCTTGCTAGAACTCCAGTCAAGTTCTATTGGCAATGAGAAGAGAATAAAAGAAAGGAGAAATGAGTACCTTCTTGGGCAATGAAGAGGATAAAAGGCATTTGCAACAGATGCCTTTAAGAGTATAATTTTACTTAAAAAAGAACAAAATAAATGGGATCTATAGACTCAACCTAAACACTTAAAATATTTAAATATTACTTTTGTATATCTAAAGAAAAAGTTCTTTTAAATAATCAGTGGTATTCATAAAGTGTTTTAACTTCCTTCCAGGATAATTCAAATGAACCAAAAACGATAAAATCAAACCAAGTTCCTTTCCTTTGTCTGCACATAGTTGAGACAGTTCCATTTTTAGTGACAAATTTTCATTTGAAAAGTAATTCAAATAAAATAGTCTGGAGAATGTTTGAGACACAGATTTTCTTCCTCTTCCACCTCTTTGTTTCTCTCTTCTCTTTATCACTTTTCTTTTCCACTGCTTCTGTGAATCTTCTCCCAACAAACACTCCTAAGCTCCTTGAAGAGAACTTAGCAGGAAAAAAGAAGGAATGTCAGACACAGTCACAGCAATTCAGAGAGGGTCCACATACATTGGAAACGTCACATCTCTGGCCAGAGAAAAACCCAGTTAAGGAATTATTCCCAATAATCTCTTCCAGACATAACAAATAATTATAGGTAATACTGGATTTTTACAAAAATAGAAATCTTTTCATCAGTTGTTGGAGGTTGTTTTTATTATTTTGATAATGGTATTAATTTTCCCTTAGCTGATAAATCTGCATACATTTCCATATGTAAAATCAAGTCTAAGTGAACCCCAAATGCATTTCTGAAAATTCATTCATTTTCCCAGCCTGCAGCTTCTTAATGCTGCAGTGACTAGAAATACAAATAGCCAAAAGATAAAATGTGGCCCATAACAAGATTTTCTCTAGTTATAATGTTTTAACTTCTCATCCTTCAGAGGGCTTGGTTTCTGTGCTTAGACTAGAGAAATGAGCCATAAAGTTAGGGTGATCACTTACTTAGCTCCTGTCAGTCCTTTTGATGTTGCCCCATATTCTGTAGCTCCAAAAATATTGCAGTTTAAAGTAGCAAATATTTATCACTATAACAGCATCCAAAAAAAAAAACTAACCAATAATAACTAGACAGATAGATGATAGATTATAGACAGACAAACATAGAACTATATATAGATATATGTGGAGAGAGAGCAACTTCATGTTTATATTCCAGGACAAATTCTCTTCTAACCTCTTCCAATTCCCTATGGGAAGTAAGAGAGAAGAAGGCAATAACAGTGAATCAGGTTTTGACTTAATATCTGAGTGGTTGTGTGGAAGTTTATAATTTATGCAGTTTGCTTTTCAAAAATGACTTAAGTTACTAACGAGCCATTGGAAAAGTAGCCAAAATAATATTTAATCTAGTCTAAAGGAGCCATCGTTAGATATTATTAGTTTGTACAAAATTAAAGAAAGATTAAATAGTGATTTGGTCACCTGAATACTTTGATAGATTCAATTGGCTCAATGAAACTACAATTGGTCTTTACCTTCTTGAACATTTGCAATTTTCTAACTGAGATAAATAAAAATCATAGTAATTACATACATAATCATCACAATCACTCATCATTTCCCCACTTTTCCATTTAACAGCCTACAAAGCATTTGAATAGACTTAAGTGCCTTTAAACTACAAAGTAATACCTTGAATTAGGTGTTTGCTGAGGTGAAGACACTGAGTAGCCCTGACCCAAGGCCTGGAGTTTTTTCATCTCACACAATGTTAGTCATTACGGTTGTGACCAAAGTCATTTCAGTAGCTAGAGGCCAATGTCAACAAAGACCTGGGGTACAGATATTCTGTTCAGTGCTTTTTCTACTTGCATTGCTGTGCTCGTTAGTGGAATTATACCTAATGAAACTGAATTCTTGCTCTGAAAATGGATTTCACTGTGTGCCTTGGGTCAAATTAATTTACCTTAATGTCTTCATTTGCGAAATGGGCAAAATAAAATCATCTTCCTAATAAAGCTTTTGTAGAAATTATGTAAGATGGATTAACTCACTGGCTGGCACATCATAAACTTTCAATAAAAGCTATCATCATAATCATTACCATTATTCTCTTGATTAATGATCACAGAGATATTTCTTAGTTCTGTGATTGGACTATTCTCTTGTGATCTGATTCCCGTAAGGGTAGGTCTAAAGATAATTTATATTGCCCTGTCACCACTGTCATTTGATCTATTGCTCATTTTTTCTTAGCATCATATAAACTTAAATTAACACCTACCTCCCAATTATATTTAATGCACCTGTTTGAAAATGTAATCAGAGCAAAGACGATATACTAGGGTAGTGATTGCAAGGTTGTTTATAATAGAGAAAAAGCCTTAATTAACAAATGTTCTAAATGGTCGTTAATAGAAATTAAAGAAACTGTGGTTTATTCTCACAATAAGACACATATAATTTTTAAGAAGGATGAAGATGCTCTATATTTTGATACGGAAAAAAACAAAATAGTTAATAAAGAGGGTTTTAAAGATGAGTATGTAGGCTGTAATACTATTGATATTTTGAATTAAATATTAGATGCATTATAATATAGCATGTGTATACATACACAGTTTATTATATAAGATTACTATATAAAGATTATCTCTGAAATATGAGAATATAGAGTTCATTCTTTGATATTGCATACTTCATTGTATTATTTGAACTGTATTATTCGTATGGGCAGTACTTTAGAAGTTGTAGCTCTTAATAATCATTATTCTGACCTCCACATATGGTAAGAAAAATAATTCTTATAAACGTAATCCACCCCCTTTTGGATCTTAAGATGCCTCTATTTCCTATTTTATTTCTTTCTCTAAAGAGCTGATTTATCAAATCAAGAGAAAAATTATTTTGATAGAAAAGATAAGATACCAAGCAAGAGAAAAGTATATGGAAAGGCTATAAACAAGATTTTACAAAAGCAAATAAAAAACTGATATTTATGACCAGAAAGATTCCTGAGCTGCAAAGGTGGTGTTTCTAAAAATTCGAATGAAAGAATAAAGCTGGTTAACACACACTGCCCTCCTCGTGCTCCTATCGGCGACATCTACTAAACAAGCATCAAATAAGAACTTAGAATGTCTCGTGCCTCCTTTTTTAAATTTTCATCTCTCTAGATCTCTCTTCACTTCCAAATTTTAGGTTAAACTCAATCTAGCTAGAAGGCTTCATAGATTAACTCAATCCAAGTAATCACATATATAGTCATTTTGAAATCTGTATATTTACTATTACTTGTACTTTAATTTTTTAAATAAAAAATTTGTTTTTATTATGAACATTGTTACATGACAGTTCACAACTATTGAAATTATGATTAAAAATAAAAGATTTAAGAAAAATATTCAAATAGTCTGAGATAGACACTTATAAATTTTTTGCCTTATTTCCTAAATATGTCTATATTTCATAGATTTGGATTTTTTCAGTTTTATATTATCATCATTTATATTGTCATAATTGCCTTATTAATATGGCTTATGTATCCTGCACATTAAAATAAACCCATTTACATAATTTAATAACTTATATTCTATTTATAGATCATGTTTTATTTCACCATTATCTCAGTTAAACAATTCAATTGTTTTACATTATTATTATTAAGAATCCTATAAAAATCTTTACACATAAATTTTCTTTTAAAAAAATTAAAAGTGCTTTATTTAAAATAATGTCCCAGAAATGACCAAAGTATATACATATTTTAAAGATCTTAATATGTTTCCAAAATGGTTTTACCTATTTAGTCAATATGGATGAGCTTGTCTCTTTCTGTATATTGACTTTTAAGGATTTTAGGAATTTTTAAATCTCAAAACAAGAAATGCTCTCAGTTTTTGTACTGCTGAATATTTTGTGTATCTTGTTTAACACACAACAGTATTTTGTCAGTATCATAAACTGATATACTGTTCTGAGAATACATTCAGTTGTCAAAGCGTATAGACCAAAAAACAGAAAAAGTAAAAGTAAACTGTCTTTGTATGACTCTGCCTGCTACTATCATTTCCCCACTTCTAAAAACAGAATTAATAAGTAAAAGCAGAGACATGCTCAAAGAATAAAGAAAAAAGTCAGAAGTTTGAGAGGAATATGCTACACTGATAAATTTTTGTAATTAATATTCTAAATGCATGGATGTGATTAGATTTAAATTATGTAGTGCAAGAAAAGATTTCATTGTATTGAATAAAAGCCTCACGTATGCATGTTTTGTAACTTAGGATGGTTACATCCTAAGTGATATGAAAACCAAAAAAAATTTAATTACTGATATAAATAACAGATAGGTTTTTTTTTTTTAATATTAAAATATTTGGTTCTTCACAGAAAGCCAAATAACAATAATACAGACCAGGTGGGATTTCCAATTTCAACCATGTTGCATCACAGACTTCTAACACTGCAAAACCATCGCAATGACAACATATTTCTATATCATTAACATAGAGATACACAAACACATTAGAAAATAATGTGATAAGAATCATGGGCATAATCTCTGAAAAATAAAAAGTAAATGAGATGAAGTTAGAGAAACCACAGTAACCCAGGCCTCAAAGAGTGCAGCATTGGATGTTAATAAGTGAAAACAGGTTTTGAGGTTGTCCAATAATAAACTCTTTTCTCTACAAAATTACTAAACCGATTGAGAAATAAGAAAAAAAAAGAACCAACTATTGGTGATGAAAATGTGAAGGATGGGCTTAAGGAAATGGGCTTCAAGTACTGATTCTCAGAATTAGTCAGGTATAGTCAGCACTGAACCACTACAGGGCACTATGCGAGGCAGAAATTGTGTCTAAAAAACTCACAGCATGAAAGACCAAAGCAGGATGCTTGGTATTATGGACACAGCTGAACCCAGGGAACAAAAAAAAATATGCAAGCCAGTTTCCTAGTCCAAAATTCAGCAATCAATGAATTCTTCTATCTATGAGATAGTTAAATGCAAGATTCAAGGAGCCCAGCAGTTTCAGTCTAGTAAAACTTTCTCCATTTGGAAGGAAACATACGATATGGAAAAGAAATGTTCCTCCCACTGAACATTCTCAATGAATCTCTATGAATATACATAAATAAATGAATTAACCAATAATAAACACAGAAGATAAAAAAACTTATACAGTAGACAGTCCTCGCAGATATCATATAACCATATGATCCAAGTTCAGTTTATCAATATTGGGGCAAACTGACATTATGTGCCTCCTGGTATAAGAAATGAGAAAGGCATAGCATCATGGTATTCCTAAAAAAAAAAAAGCACAACCCAAATTAAATCATGAGAAAATACCAGAGATACCCAAATTGCAGGATATTCTACAGAATATTATTATTATTATTATTATTATTATTAACTGTTCTCTTTTTCTTAAAATTATCATGACATTGGTTAATAAAATTATATAGGTTTCAAGTATATAGTTTAATAATATGTCATACATCTATTGCATTTTGTGTTCACCACTCAAAGTTAAATTTTCTTCTGTCACCAAATATTTGACCCCCTTTACCCCTCTCTACCTCCCTTCTCCCTCCCTTCTCTCTAGGTACCACTAAACAGTTGTCCATGTGTCTCTGTTTGTATTGTTCATTTGTTGCTTTCAGTTTTGTATCTCACATATAAGTGAAATCATATGGTTCTCAACTTTTCTGTCTGACATTTTGCTTAGCATGATAATCTCAAGATCCATCCACGTTGTCACAAATGACAGCATTTCATCTTTTCCTGGCTAATATATATGTATCACATCTTCTTTATCCAGTCATCTATTGAAGGACGCTAATTCTATTTATTTTACATTACGTTATACCTTTACGGATAAATGTTTTCAAGTTTTTTGGGTAAATACCCAGAATAGGGATTGCTAGGTCATATGGTAATTCTATCCTTAGTTTTTTGAGGAACCTCCGTATTGTTTCCACAGTAGCTGTACCACTTGACATTCCCACCAGCAGTGTATGAGAGTTCCTTTTTCCCCATAACCTCTTCAACATTTGTTTTTACTTGTCCTGTTGATGATAGCCATTCTAACAGGTGTGAGGTGGTATCTCATTGTGGTTTTGATTTGCTTTTCCCTAATAGCTAGAGAAGTTGAACATCTTTTAATATGCCTGTTTGCCATTCGTATGTCTTCTTAGGAGAAGTATCTGTTCAGGTCCTCTGCTCATTTTTAATTGGATTGTTTGTTTTTTACTGTTGAGTTGTATGAGCTTTCTATATATTTTGGATATTAGCCCCTTATTGGAGGTGTTGTTTGCAAATATCTTCTCATTTGGATGGTTGCCTCTTTGTCTTATTGATGGTTTCTTTTGCTGTGAAGAAGCTTTTTTTTTTTTAGTTTGATATAGTCCCATTTATTTATTTTTGCTTTTACTTTCCTTGCCTTTGAGGTCAAATTTATAAAGTTTTGTACCTATGTTTTCTTCTTTGCAATTTATTGTTTCAGGTCTTAAATTTCTTTGACAACTGGCAAAATCTAAATATATACTGTGGATTAGATAATGTATCATAACAATGTTCAATGTTCTTGATTTTACTGCATATTTAAGAGTAAAGATATGATGCCTCCAAATGGCTCTCAAATGGTTTAGAAAAATATGTTTACATGTTTGTGGTTACAAATATTTATGTGTAAATAGGTGTACGAGTGTTTGTGTGTGCATGTGCACACATGTATATGAAGAGAGAGAATGTGATATAGGAAAAGGAGGCAAAATTTATGTTACTAAATTGAGGTTAGCAGTACTTAGAATTTATTGTATTCTGCTCAAAAATATTCTATAAATTAGAAATCATATCAAAATAAAGTCACAAACAAAAATTTAATAATGCAGAGAAATAAATTAAATATGCCAAAATTTGAATGGTAGTTTGTGCTAATACTAGGATTGTACGCAATTTCCTTGCTTCCTTTTCCTTGCTTTATTTTCTCCACATCCTTTATTAAAAGTATGTTGTAAACAACTAACTGAAAAAATAGTGGATACTGGAGCACATACCTCCCTTCTAAGCTCTGTATTAACATACCGTTAACTGGACTCCTGTAGTAAAATATGGCTTTGCCAGGCATATTTAAAATTTTATTTTATTATTTTTTATTTTATATTATATATATATATTTTTTATTATTGATTTAGGTGTGACTACTGCAATATTTCAGAAACTCACC
The DNA here is from genome assembly GCF_902729225.1 of Pteropus medius. Classification (NCBI taxonomy): domain Eukaryota; kingdom Metazoa; phylum Chordata; class Mammalia; order Chiroptera; family Pteropodidae; genus Pteropus; species Pteropus medius. The sequence goes on from NW_024349800.1 coordinate 40,299,606, forward strand.
CTTTGGCAGAAACTGTTTTGCTAATTTATAGGAGGCACAAATTATAGCTTTCTTTTCTTAAGAGAAAAAGTCCTTAATTTTTTTAGAGATTGACAACTAAGGACAGAAGATGTCAACAGCAACAACAATTTCAGAGGCAAACAATACTTGAAAAGGCTATCTCTTTTTTCACATCAGTTCACCCCTGGCTATATACCTTTTTCCCACTAAATAAAACAAGCCTGTCAGATGTGCATGTTAAATACATAGCTCTCCTCCTTGGCTCCACCTAGAAAGGTCAGAGCCTGTGTGCCCACTGCAAGTCTCAGTGTTAAACAGACGCTTCTACTGTTTTGATCTTCTCAGGAAAAGGTGTTCTATAAATGTGCCATATCATTATTAAATACCAACTTTCCCTTCCTATGTTTTGATCACTGACATTTAAATGGTCCCTAATTAGGATTTGCTTAAAATACCACTGGCTGAATTTCTACCAGAACATATTTTGAAACTGGCAAATATTGACAAAGCTTTTAGAGAAGTTTAGCAAATGTCCACAAAATTGGGAAAACATTATTTCCCTTCTAGCCATTTTTGACAATGCAGTTATTTTACTAAAAATTTGGTGGTATGGGACTAAAAGTTCCTAGCTCATCCAGGGCCAGAATTGCTTAAATAAATAAATAAATAAATAAATAAATAGATAGGTAGGTAGATAGATAGATAGATAGATAGATGATAGATAGATAGATAAATAAATGAATAAATAAATAGATAGATAGATAGATAGATAAATAAAATTTAGAAAGTGCAATTACCTTTTTTTTTTTAAAACTACCTTCAAAGAAATAAGAATTGTTACAAAATGGCTGGCTCTAATTTCAGAATTAATTCCTTTAGGCAAAAATGATTCTGGCTACAGTGAATATAATCAACCCTAAAAGGTAGAAGTTGACATTTCCAGTGTAATTAATAGTGATTTGATTTGTCTCTGGTCTCCAGCAATGAGACTTCATTTCATTTTCTTGTGGAGCATGGGATTTTATTAGCAGAGACCTATTTACTGCAGTGGTAGTGGTCGCTGTTTTTAAGATAATTAACACTTACTACATTGGTGCTACCCAATCTTCTTTCAATTCCAAAAATTATCAAGGAGTGAAATTGCCATTGTACCAGGTATTTGGAACAAAAGTACTGACATGTGTGAGTGAGTGAGTGTGTGTGTGTGTGTGTGTGTGTGTGTGTGTGTAAGAGATGCAAAAGAGAGAAATAGGAAATACTTTATATTTCAGAATAGGGAATTTAGCAACTATGTGGGTATCTTTGCTCCCTAAATACTATTGTGCCTACTATCCCCATTTTGAAGGAAAGTTTTGGGTACACGACAAGCAGTAAAGACCCAAAAATTATAAATATTGACTTGAATAAATGAAAAAAATGTGATTTTGCACAGAGAACAGAGCCAACAGTTCACTTCTTAGAACAGTGGCAATATTCTTTTCCTCTATCAATGTCTCTTTGGTGTCTCTTCAGTTTTAGGTAAGGGATCATAATGATCAGCTTACAAAAATGAAATCTATCCAAATGGCACTAAGATGTCTGGTCTGCCAGGCCAGAAGAAAGATGAGATAGTTGTGGCAATGATAAGTATACGTACCTGTTTCATGCCATGAAACTCATCTGACAAATAGAGGGCTACATGGCTGTACTAATAACCCATGGAGGAATTATTCTGGAGGAATAATAATGTTTGTATTTTAAATATATATAGCTTTTACAGATTTGGCCATCCACCTCCTTGGCACAGTTGAAGTGTAGTTCATTGCCATTTTATAATGTGCTATCTATTTTAAGCACGAAAAAAGGAAATTAATATTTATCCTGCATTGATTGTGTTCCAGATATGTACTTTTTGTGAGACATGCATTATCTCATGATGAAAGGCAAAATAATGTCCTGCAAAGATATCTACTTCCTGATCACTTGAACTTGTGAATATAGTAACTTACATGGCAATATGGATTTTACAAATGTGGCTGAAATTAAGGACCTTTGAGATGGAGAGATTATTCTAGATTATCTGGGTGGGTCCATCTTAATTCTGAATCTTTACAAATAGAGAATCTTTTCTGACTATTTAGAGGACCAGAGAGATGAAAGCATGAGAAGGACTCTACCTTTGTTGGCTTTGAAGATGGACAGAAGAGGCCATGGGGTAGAGAATGAGGGCAGCCTTTAGAAACTTGAAAAAGCAAGGAAATAGACCTACAGAAAGGAATGTAGCTCTGCCAATACCCTGATGTTAGCCCAGTGAGATTCATGTTGGTCAACTGTAAGGTAATAAATTTATATTATTTATGCCACCAAGTTTGTGTCAGTTGTTACAGCATCGTTAGGAAACCAATATAGTTATGAAATATGCACAATTTTATTTCAAGTGTATAGCATTTCCTCTATTTCATGGATATCAAAAATGAAGCAAAGAATTTATATAAATTGCCAAGGGTAACATAAGTAGCCAACTACAGAATCAAAATTAATAGCTAAGCTTGGTATTCTATAGTCCTTTAAGAATGATTAGTTCTTCATATGTAATACACAATTAGATATCATTCCATTTTTTAATGAATGTATTAGATAAATAAATTTATAAAAGTCAAAATCCAGATATAAATATAATAAGGTTGTATCAGTTCTAGTGCTCAAAACAATGAAACAGTACTTGAGAGAAAAGCTTTAATCACTAAGAGTTATCAGGATAGTCAACACCCATTATGGGAAAAAAAGAATATTCTAATGGATTAATTGGATTTTTTATTTAAGAATGAACAATAAGACAGGTATAATGAAAAAGATGGACAATAACTAATATTGGAAAGGATGTGAAGTTCGTGCTCTCATACCTTGCTGGTGGGAATGTGAAAGGGTGCAGTGCCCTAGGAAATTCTTTGGGAATCCCACAAAAGTTAAACGTAGGATTGCCATATGTTTATAACCCAGCAATTCTCTCCCATCCAAGTACTCACGGGGCCTTACCCTGCTTAGCTTCTGAGATCAGAAGAGATTGGGTGCTTCAGAGTGGTATGGCCATAAATGTAACCTACCAATTCTATTCATACATAAATAGCCAGGAGAATTGAAAAAATACATCCACACAAAAACTTATGCACAAATGTTCATTGCAATATTATTCATAATACCCAGGAGGTGCAAAAAAAAAAAGCCAAATATTTATCAAAGTGATGAATGGATAAAGAAAATGTGATATATCTAGACAATGAAATATTATTCAGTCATAAAAATAAATAAAGTACTGATTTGTGCTATAACAATAAATAAGTTGTGCCAGACACAGGAGGCCACTTATGATATGATTTCATTTACATAAAATGACTAGAATAGGCAAATCTATAGAGAGAATAACAATTAGTGGTTGCAAGGGGGTAGGAGGAGGAGCAAAGGGAGTGACTGCTCATAGGTCACGGGATTTCTTTGGGGGATGGTGAAAATGTTCTGAAATTAAATAGTGGTGATAGTAACACAACATCACGCATATACTAAAGATCAGTAAAAAGATATAAATGTTATGGTATGTGACTTACATCTCAATTAAAGAAAAAAGAATTGAAGGAATGCCTTTAGAAAGCCAAGCATGAAAAGGTGGATTGAGGAGCTCAATATTTTATAAGCAGTTTTCATCACAGATACCTATCCCTAAAGTTTGAACAAGATGTAGTCATGTTCATATCTGCTATCTTCTTGCTAGGGATATAATAAAGGTCACTGAATTAAATGTGTATCATTACAATGTCAATAAAAGGGTTTTAAAAATGTATTTATGATTTCTAAATACCAAGATATAATTACAAGGAGATTGGACACAAACTGATTTAAGCTAAATTTATAAATGCAAATGCATTCACATTTAAGGTTAATACTTTGTCCTTCTCTGAAACTTTCTTGCTTGACTTGAATATTCTATTGATTTGCTATGTCAGGGTTTACTAGCACACTATACGAAGGCTTTAGTTTCTGAAAGATTGCTGCTTATCCCAGAAAATCTACATGCACTATATTACATGAAATTTTAATTGAGACATATGTTGTATAATGAACAATGTAGCCTGGCATTGTTCTATTTGCTTACATAACAATAGTTCCATTGACTATACTCATTCATTGTTAATTAACTTCTTACCAAAGGGTATTGACTAGAGTTTCTGTAATATTCTTAGCAAATAAAGGAATATAAAAAAAACTTAAGACTCTAAAGTATCTACCTTATTCTCAGACATGTTATTTCAGTACTTAAGTATAAAATCAGTATATTTTTGCATGCTGAGTACTCTCCTTAAAAACAAGGGGAAACCTGTCAACATGCTAAGTGCACATACATCGTCAATAGGAGGGCCACCCCGAAAAATAACAACACAACCAGGCCAGGAACTGTTACACTCAAGCTTTCAGGAGAACATGTTTGAGAAAAAATTCTCTTTTTTCTTCAATAGATCATCCTTTTAATGTATCAGAGATATGTGAAGACTTTAAATGTAATCTTTAGCAATCTCCTTCTGTCTTAATAATTGTAGAACTACCTGTTAAGTTTAGAGTTTGACAACACATAAAGTTTGGCTATTTTCATTTTACTTTTGAGGTCACCGATATTATTCTACAAGTTTCTCTTGTTTCATAGTCTTTAAAACACAAATTTTTCATTTGTTACCTGCATGTCTTTCTGGAGCTGTAATGGATACCTTTTGTTCCAGGTGAAAAACAATAGGAAAAACACACCAAGGCCTGGAACTCAAATTCTAATGGGAGTGCTAGACCTGACATTAACAATTTAAGAGATGGGTTGAATTCAGTTTTGAAAGACAATCAGATGTAGGTGTGGGTCTGTGGAGAGCACTCCTAGAGAAGATAAAGTACAAAAGGCTTGGATGGTTGAGATCACCCAGGTACTTGCTGGTTTGGGTGGTTATTCTCCTTGTAATACATGTATACCCCCTACTCATTCTGCTCTGTGCCCCCAGAACTACCTTTGGGCTATGTTAGTGATTGCCTCAACTAGTCCCCTTGTCCTCTAGTTTCCAGCTGGAGTCCACCAGTGGGAGGCATGGCAGGTATTGAAAGAAAGGACAGTGAGGTCAGATTACTTCATCTCCACCCCCCAGCTCCCACCTTGCTGAAACAGACTGACTGTGACTAAGAACCTCTAACTGAAAGGGCCCAGCTGGGCTGACCTCTTCTACATCTTCAGTTCCATCTACAGTTCTCTCTTGACAGACCATAGAGAGTAAAAGTAGAGAGGATGAAAAGGACCAGATCACAGAGGGACATAAATGCTATGTTAAGGAATTTAAATACTTTCTGAATATATGAGGGCTCACCGAAGTATTTCAAATTTTTAAAAAAGCAGTAAGTAAGATTTAGGTGTGGAAGACAACACTAATAGAAATAATAAGAACAGATTAGAAGGAAGAGAGCCTGTAAGAAGAAAGGTCATCTAGGATTCCATTCAAATAAATCCAGGAAGCAATGAGGCTCTGAACAAAGGCACTGGCAGATGAAAAGGGAGGGACAAATTGAAGTGGTATTGCAGGGGTGTGCCTATGTCTAACTGTGCTGACCTGACTTATCGCTGAAGTAAATATTTGAGCGTAAGCTGTTTTTGTTTTCAAATGAAAACAGAATTTTCATGTCAATTGTTCGATAGAATTAAAGTAACATAATAGAATTTATAAAACCATATTTTAGAACAAGTTGTGAATAAGTGTATGGTTCCTATCATGTGAATTATCGTTTGCAAAAAGAGAACTATTTTATAATGGTACCGACAGTTTTTTTTCATTTTCACTGTAACTTCTCTAGAATAAGTGCTAATTCTATTTATTTTACATTACGTTAATACTCATTGTAATAAAGCTGAGCAATAGAGAGTAAAAGAGCAAAGAAAATCTTTTTATACTACTCTAGGATAAACACTGTTAAAAGTTTGGCATTTATCTTTCTGTTCTTTTTTTCTTCATACACATACACATGCACATACATATACAGGTTTTAAAATATTTGTAAATGTCATCATACTCTAAATGTATTTGTGAATTACTTTTATGCTTACCAATTCCTATCAGAACTTTTTCTTACAAGTATGAAGAAAATATTATTTTTGTTCCTGCATAGAAGCTCTATAGGGATGTATCTTAATTTATCTATCTCCTTTGATGTACATTTAGATTGCTTTTAAAATTTTTACTGTTATAAACAATGCTGAAATAAATATATCTTTGTTCATAATAAGGACGCTCTATCATATAATGCGAAAAGAGACGTACTTTTTAAATTGAAATATATATTGCCTGTTGCCTTTCCAAAGCTCTTTACCAACTTATAGACACCCCAGTTCATGATACATGAGAATGCTTTTTTGTTGCATACTGGCCAACATTAGATATTGCCACTCAATTCATTTTTCATAATTCTTTAAGGAAAAAGCTTTTCATTTTTATTTCTTTATGCTTTACTTGGATCAGTAATGAGGTTGAACAGCTTGTCTTATGGCTATTAGTTTTTCTTCTGCATGTTTTCTGATTATATCAATTGTCCATTTTTCTATTGTTTGTCATTTTCATATTTATTTTAGAAACTCTTTCTATTATTGTTGTTGATTATTTTATATATTACAAGTTAGTTATATTTTATCCAAGTCTGTTGCTTTTCTTTTTACCTGGGATATGATGGTTTCCATGATACAGGAGTTTTTAAATTCCATGTAATCAAATTTGTAAAACTTCTTAGTTTTTGACTTCCAATTTTCATGACATGTTTGAAAGACCTTCTTCAACTACAGATTACTGCATTAGTCAACTCAAGCTGCCATAACAAAATACCATAGATTGGAAGTTAAATAAATTTATTATCTCATAGTTCTGGAACCTGAAAGTATGAAAGTCTGAATTCAGGGTGACAACATAGTCAGATAGGAGCGCTCTTCCTGGCTTACCAGGACTAGCTTCTTACTGTGTCCTTAAATGGCCTTTCCTCAATGTGTATGCATGGAAAGGGGAAAGCTGGTAGAGATCACTCTCTTCTTCTGTTTATAGGGCCATCCATCAACTGAATTGGTTTAGGGTTCCACCCTTATGACGTCATTTAAGCTTAATTAACTCCAAAAAGCCCTATTTCCAAGTACAGTCACACTGGGAATTTGGGCTTCAACATATCTGGGGGTTCGAAGAAATACAGTTCAGTCTACAGCAGTTAAAAGGAGGCATTCTTCTACATCGTTTCTGATATTTTTAGACATTTAGATGTATAATTCATCAGGAATTTTATTTTTACATTCATATAGAAAATTGTTTTCTGAAACAGATTTAATGTATTTTTCCATACTGATATCATTTTCGCAGTATTATTTATTGAACAGCCCATGATTTTTTTCATTAATATGAAATAATATTATTAATAAAATAATTCAATAGATACACGAATTATCCCGGACTTTCTTTTCCATTAAGTAATTTATCCCAGCACCAAACCCACACTATTTTAATGGCTGAAGCATTCCTCTATGCTTTAATATTTGTTAATCATATGGATTTAACATTTTTCTGGGTTATTTTTATCCAAATTCTTTTTGAAATCGATTTTAGAATTTGCTTGTAAGATTTCACTTTTGAAATAAAAAAGTTTATTGGGAATTCAAGCCTGCTTTTATATATCTTTCAGTAAGTTAATAGTCTTCTTCCTATGAACCTTACCCACCCACTTCAAGCAGGACTGCAATTAACTGCGACAATGGGCTCAGGAATCTGCATCTCTAACCTCTATTTTCTTTTCACTGATGCTCCTTGTTTGTGTATGTACTCATCCATCTTTTCACTGTGGAGTAGTGGGATCCAAGTTCAAGCTTTGGTGCAGAAGGAACCTAAACTGGCCGTTGAGTCTGCTTTACTTCTAGACTATTCAGGATGACTTGGCATTGATAAAGGCATTCTCCATGGGGTCCGGCCTCGCTCCCTGCGATCTCCATGGGAAATAGGGAGAAAATCTTATCTTCTCCTTAAGTATGACTTTGTCTTCTTTTCCCTCCTTGGAGACCAGATGGCTAGAATTGATTGGTCAACAGCAGAATACAAATATTTCCATGTCTCTTGGCCAAATATTTTTACTGGCCACCAGCATCATCCTTGATACCTTAGAGAGAAAATATAATTTTGACAGTCATCAGATGAATAGACTTTACATATTATCACAGGTCAATCATCCATTTCTTAACAGGAATTGTGGAAGTGCTTTGTGATATAAATTTGCCCTATACTCTTCAGCATAGTGGCCACTAACTCATATAGCTATTTAAGCACTTAAAATGTGGCTTGTTCAAACGTGATATGTTTTAAATGTAACACACTGGATTTGGGAGACTTAATATTTTTAAAAAGGTAAAATATCTCATTATTTTAATAAATTGACGGTATGTATATGAGTGATGAGTTGAAATGATAATATTGTAGATAGATTAGCTTAAATAAAATATAAAATTAATTTCACTTTTTTTTAAAATCTAGCTACTAGAAATTTAAAGTTACATATGTAGCTAACATTTTGTTTTTATTGGAGATCCCTGGTCTAGATCATGCTTCTCAACCTGAAGCCTTATTATTTTTGTTGTCCTTGCTACAGATTTTTGCTTCAGCACTTTGCAAATAGTGTTTTGAAAGCATCACACTGCCTGGACAACCATACTTTACAAATGTTCTTCCTCTCCAACTTCTACCCCACAATACCTTATAGAACAAATATAATTCTGACATTCAATAAGTTAAAAGCTAAAAGGCATAATTTGCATGTCACTTTTCTTCAAAACCATTTCTGTTTCCCATGGTAGTTAACTGTGCTAATCCTATGCCTTATGCCAACATTTAGTAGACTTATGACACTATACTATAATTATCATTTACATGTATGTCTATTTACTTGCTGACAAACTCCTTGAAGTTTGGGACCATGCCATATATATTTGACATAATACATAGTTTTCAATGAATGCTTCACGAACTGAATCAAATAATAGCCTTCTATATCCTATTAGTTTGAATTCATTAATGTTGGTACATAGTATGTCAACATTACATCAAAACAAAGTGATATTGAGAATTTATTGATACTGCAGTAATGGAAATAATACATTTTTATTAAATTTATTGGGGTGACATTGGTTAATAAAATTGTATAGATTTCGAGCGTATAATTCAATAATATGTCATATGTATATTACATTGTATGTTCACCACCTGAAGTTAAATTTCCTTCTGTTACCAAATATTTGACCTCCTTTACTCTTATCTACCTTCTCCCCTTCCCCCGCTTCCCTCTGGTAACCATTAAACTGTTGTCATGTCCCTGAGTCTGTGTTCGTTTGTATTGTTTGTTGCTTTCAGTTTTATATCTCACATATAAGTAAAATATGATTCTCAACTTTTTCTGTCTGATTTAATTAGCATAATAATCTCAGGATCCATCCATGTTGTCAAAAATAGCAGTGTTTCATCTTTTCTTATGGCTGAGTAATATTCCATTGTATATATTTACCACATCTTTATCTAATCATCTATCGAAGGGCACTTCGGTTGTTTCCATGTCTTGTCCACAGTGAATAATGCTGCTATGAACATTGGGGTGCATATATTTTTATGAATAAATGTTCTAAAATTTGGGGGTTAATACCCAGAAAAGGGATTGCTGGGTCATATGGTAATTCTTAGTTTTTTGAGGAACCTCCATACTGTTTTCCATGGTGGCTGTACCACTTTACATTCCCACCAGGCTTGTATAAGGGTTCATTTTTCCCTACAACCTCTTGATAACACTTGTTATTACTTGTCCTGCTGATGATAGCCATACTAGGTATGAGGTGGTATCTCATTGTGGTTTTGATTTGCGTTTCCCTAATAGCTAGTGAAGTTGAACATCTTTTCATATGTCTGTTGGCCATTCGTATATCTTCTTAGAAGTGTCTGTTCAGGTCCTCTGCCTATTTTTAACTGGATTGTTTGTTTTTTACTGTTGAGTTGTATGAGCTTTCTATATATTTTGTATGTTAGTCCCTTATTGGAGGAGTTGTTTGCAAATATCTTCTCTCATTTGGATTGTTGCCTCTTTGCCTTGTTGATGGTTTCTTTTACTGCGTAGAAGCTCGGGTCAGCTTTAGCTCAAGTGGTTACTTTGTCCAGGCAGACTACTAATAATAAATTTTTTTAAAAACTTAGAAACTGAAACTCAATATTATTAGTAGTAATTATATAATCATTCTGAACTATAGTTGCTTCTATATAAAAAGTAAAATAATTTTATATAATAGCAAAAAATTTTTTTTATGAAAGTTAATAATTGCTAACAGTTATTGAGTACTCGATAGTGTGACACTGGGTGAAATACTCTGTGTATACTGTCTTATTCAGTGTTCATTGTTAGCATACCAGTTTTAAAGATGAGAAAACCTAGTGGTTAAACAACTTGTCCAAAGTCATCTGTATTATAGGGTCAATCTGGGATTGAACACAGAGTCTCACTTCAGAGCTCTTGATCTTCACAAACTGTTGGAGGTAAATTATAATATGTGTAGCCCAATAAGTTTAAAGATCACTAAAAATGGAATATTTTGCAGCATCCACATAGACAGATCTATTTTTCTTTATCCAAGCCAGATTCTTTGTCCTCAAATTGTCTAAGAGGTTCACAGGCATCGCAATCATCAGTGGACCAGTCCTTTGTAATGAAGATGAAATGCATAAAGAACAATCCTTAAATATGTCCTCTATCAGAGTATCAGGTCAGAATAAAAACAGGTAGACTGGCAGAAAGAAAATGGAGAAGCTACCTTTAAAAATAGCTGACAAATCTCATGAGATAGCTCTCTGCTTTGCCTTGAATTGGAACTCTAAAACCACCATTTAGAATTTTTCTTTTCCACTCTACCGCACTATTTTTGGTCTGTATCTATTGTGCCTGGATTATTGAATACTTTCTTCACTGAGCTCTCTTTTCATACTTTTCCAAAGCAATCTGCAAAACAGTGTCAGATCAATATTTCAAAAAACTGTTTTACATAAGCCCGTCATTTAGCTCAGAAGTACTTAGAGGTTCAGTACTATCTATAGAATAAAGTTCAGAATAAAGATCAAAGTCCTGCTGACCCTCCTGGCTTCCATAATTGTCCACTACCTTTTTCCAATACTCCATGATACTCTCATGTTTCTCTACATATATGTATGTACATATATTTACACCCTCTGCTCCAAGGCTACTAACTCAGACAATCTCCAAAGCCTGTCACCCATATTCATATCATTCTGCCTTTATTCATACTATTCTTTCAGCCTAAAATGTTCTCCACCCCGCTCCTCATCTATACAAAGCTTATTTCCTCTTATGGATGCACTTCAAGTCCTACTGCTTGCCTCATCACTTCAGATACAACATACAGCCTGCCCTGTACCTAAATACCAGGCTGCATTATTGTTATTATATTGACATTGCATGTATAACATTCCATATAAATACACTTTATCTTCTCAGAATTAACAGCTTATTTAAACAAAAGCTTTTGTCTATACCTCTTATATAATACCTAACATAAATCTGTAAGCATAGTCAGGGCTTAGTACATCTTTATCCTATTAATAAAACCCATTATTGGTTGGATATTTCTCAAATTATCAATTGTAGAATGTATTTATCGATTGCAAGATTGCAACGTTTGGTCTTTACACTAGGCTGAATATCAGTGCAGTCACAAATGAAGTGTCCAACAGCAGCAAATACATGAGAGATCTTCGTAAAAAAATAGTAAACTTGAAAAAATTTGTTGAGGAATCAGAAGTGAACTACTTCTTCTCGTGTATTTTTTTTTTCTGGGCATTTAAACTATTTACAGTGGCTCTTATTTCCATCAGGTTACTTTTCCATATTCAAGAATGTGCTTGAGTTGTTTCCAATGCTATATTTAGATTACATATGGGCTTCTCAAAACTAAAATCTAGAATTAAAAAAAAAAAAATTACCACTTATATCTACCTTAATATTGTTCAAATAAGACATGAGACATTAGCACAGAGCTTTGTTCTAAATAACTATAGATGTAGAAAAGGCAAAATAGTTTTTTATTCACCCCCTTATTTCCAAAGAGTTGGCTGCGATGATGCTCTGGTCTCATTGCTGAGTAGACACTCATCAGAGAAGTTGACACTCAGAGAAATGCTCTTAACAATTTTTTAAATATTGAATTGAATAAATGCATATTGCTATATTTGTTCATTCTTCTTCACAGAATGTAATAATTGTAGGTCCTATAAGAATCTATGGAAGCTTTCGCCTTAAATGAACTTAAAATGCTAACGGCAATAATAATGATCATTTCACGAATGAAGATAAAGGCAAGATTTGTGTCAAATAGATCAAACCAAAAAAAAATGAGAACAGTTATTTAAGAAAATTGTTATTTTTTTAATTGAAAAAACAAAATACTGAAGTGGGTTGTGTCTTTCTCAAATGTTTTAAATATGTAATATCATCTATAAGAAAAATTAGGGATAAGAATTATTCATTCAAAATATTACTTCTGAGGTTAAATCCATTGTTAAAGAGTTAAAAATCTGCCTTCGGCCAAACAGATAGTTTTCTGTTCCATTTTGAAAAAATGATATTAATTAAATGTGAAATAATTTCAAACTTTTTATTTTCTAAAAACTAAAACAGGACAGTACACAAATTAATAGTGGAGAAAATTAATTTTTACTTAGTCTTTCTTTTCAATTAGAAGCCAATTGATAATGAAGGATCTGAAGAAATGAATGGAGTTAGGATAAAGAACAAATTTGAGGATTTAAAAATATAAGCAATCTCACTTTCTGAAATTTTGATTCAGAAGTTGATTCGATTACTGCAATGCCACTTGGGAGTCTTGTGTGAGGATCTCTCTTCCTAACGTCATCTTTTTGCACCTATCTTTTCCCAGACTTCTGCACAGGAAGTAGACTTTTCTACTCTCATTAATGTCCTCTCTTCTCTCTTCCTGTCCAAATTCTTGTTCTTTCTCTTTAATGCTTTGTTTCTGTTTTCTTATATTGAATAGAAAGTACAGTTTCTCCCCGTACCTCCTGCCCAATCATACAGAAAACATTTTCATCAAATGCAAGACTCCCTCTAGGGGTTAGCCCCAGGCATTGGAGTCCTGACCTATGCTCTCCTACCTCTAGAGTTCTAGAAGAACAACTCATTTTGACCCAATTGTCAAACAATTTAATAAATATTTTTAGGTGATTGTTTTGTATCAGGCTCTCTGCTGGCTCTGGGGAAATAGAGATGAGTAAGCCATTTGCTACAGTGGCCTACTGGAGAAGACAGAAAACCACACACACAGCACACTGTCACCTAAGTGGTGCATCAGAAGCGCCAGCAGGGTGTTGTGGGAACAAATACTTCCTGCCTTTGTAAGGTCCGTGAGTGGGTTTTATAGCCCTTTACAGCACAACATTAAAGATAGCACCTGCCAATGATTTGATATAAACTTGCTAAAAAATAGAACCTGTGCTACCTTTTCTGCTCTGTTTCATCCTATTATCCTTCTTAGTTATACCTCCCTTTGACCACAACCTTTTTTTCTCTTTGTCACTACACCCTATTTTGGTAACATACCGCCGCACTTGATATTCTGCCACTGGTCTCTCAGTCTCTCTGTCTGTCTGTCTATCTATCTATCTATCTATCTATCTATCTATCTATCTATCATCTATCATCTGTCATCTATCTCTCTCTGCCAAGAGGAACAGGTATGAATTGGATTAAGATAGATGAAGCCACAGTTTCTTTTTTTTTAAGCAAGAAGGAATGCAGAAAAGAAGGAAGATTGAAAATGGAATATTTATCTTTATAAATGAATAATTCAGATTTCTAATTCAAAAAAATTAATAAAGGGGAATTTATTTTAGAATCAGATTTATAGCTGTGTCCCCATATACAAGCTCAAGGTCACATATAGCCATTACCAAGGAAAGAAAACAGAACCGCTATAGCAGTTGCTCTCTCCTCCTAAATATTATTCATCTGATAACATTAAGATGCTGAAGAAAACGTTATTGTATCTCCATGTTATATCATCCTGACCCTCATTTACAATGCTGCACAAACCTTGATTTTGTTCTGTACATTCAAGGCCAATATTCTATTGTTAAGACACTACCGCATTCTTCCAAGAACCCTCTATTTAGCAAAGATGCTCCACATATTCACCTAAAAGTGTGTTTTAAATAGATGCAGCTGGTTCCCTGGGGAGGAGTCCAGTGTCACTAGTTCAGGACAGCAGTGATAGCTTCCAGCTTCATTTAGCTTCACAGATCTGTTATCTGGAAAAAGAAATAAGATCTAGGATGATACATAAGGAGCTATATGCAAAACTGCTTTTCCCCAGGAGGACTTAGACAACTCACAGGCATTGTGTTAAATCTGCCATATGTATCATAATATCAACTAGAGAAAATATTGCAAATGTTATTAATGTCTGAAGAAAAATGATACGTAAAAAAAGAAAGAAGAAAAATCCTTTTATCAGTGAAAACCTGTCATACTAAAAATCCTTTTTAGGATTTTCCCCACAACCCTTTAGGAATAATATATACCCCCTCCACCTAGTAACCTCTTTGTGGATGGATTTATTTCTACTGTGATGTGTGTAATCATTGTTATTATCCTGTGTGCGAATACATTTAAATGCCATGCAGACTCTTTCATACCACTGCTATTAGAAGAAAGGACTAGAACGCTGTAAGGATTGCTGTTTGACCTCAGACTTCACTTACAGTCTATAACGAGCTGGGTTATGAAAGGATCTTTTATATACTAGCACTTAAAGTTGAAAAATGACTTTATTTCTTGGGTATCTTAAAATTAGAGCGTATGCGTGTGTGTGCGTGTGTGTGTGTGTGTGTGTGTGTGTGTGTGTTTGCCATGTAGCGGCAGATGACAATAGGTACACAAAAACAATTTTGTTTATAGCACTCTTGAGTTCCTTCACATATATGGCAGATTATGTGACCTCTGATGAATTCATTTATAGTGGATTGAAAATATCCAAGGGCGGGAAGACTACTGGGAAGACAGAGATGCCATAAGTGCAGTGCTGCTTATTGCCTCATCGTTCTTTGACCTTTTCTTCATTTAAAGTGATGCCAACACCTAGAGCAAGCCTATTAAAATAGCAACATGAAGAATAGTCTCTCTTTTCACTCGGTGCAAATATACCTGAGAAAGTAATACTAGTTTACTAACTAACACTGGCAGTGAAAACTAGGGGGGCATAAGAACGTGATTTAGAACTTACTGAGGAGCATTTATTCAGTGATATTGTATCTTATTTGTCTCTTCGCTCTACTTTGTATTTAATGATATCTTACAGCCCTTTAAAAGAAGAGAGTCAAACACTCCTACTCTGCCTCTAATACTCAGTTGTTACTGTTAGGGTACAGAAAAAATAGGTGCTCACAGTCGGGAGACACAAACTTTGGAATTTCTTACCAAAGCCTTGGTTCCAGTAGACATCTTGTTGTTTTGTAAAATCTGTCAATGAACCAGTGATAGCTGATGAAAGGAAATTTGCTTTCCAATTTGATGAAACTGGGAAGAAGGTCATCGCTAACTCCAGTGGCGCATGTCCATCATCATCCTAGTGAGCTGTCATTAGTGTGGTGTTACGTACTTAATGACAACAGCACACTTCTTTAGTCATCAAACACAGGTTATAGTTGAGAGTCAGCTCTATTTTAGTAAAAAAAAATTCATTCTGTCCAGGTGAACAATCTCCCAGAAGACCAGACAAAATGTATTCCCTAATAGAAAGAGACAAAGGCACCAAGAACAAGGAACCCAAATATAGCAGCATTGACTGTTAAACTTAGGGCAGACGCTTATGACCTCTCTTAAGCAGAGACTGGTTCGAGGGGGGTTGTGGATAAATCTTGGGCAGAGCCAATGCCAGATTATTTTCCAGACTCCACCAGTGCTTGAGAGCCCCCATCTGCTTGCTAATAGTAGAGCCAACGTCATCAACACTATCCTCAGATGCAGAGCCTGCAGAGCTACAGCATTTGCCCTCACAGGTCACTATCTCCTTTCTCACTGGTTCATGGGTCCCTTCCATCTAAAGAATGCTGCAAATGCTGTACACAGCAGAGGCTTTAAGTAGCTACTTCTCTATATCTGGGAGTTTAAAGGATTGAGTAAGAATCTGACTTTAATTTGCCTTGGATAAAGGCTAATTACAAGGATATGTGTTCTCAGAGCCTCGGTTCTTTAGTATATGAGATATTCTTTTTGATATACGTTCCCCCAGGGCTTATCTTTCATTTCCTACTGTTCCCACCTCCTACTCATTCACTTGAGGTCAGATTTATCTGAAAGAGATTTTGGCTTATGCATCTATAATTATGCCTGTTTAATTTCTTTGTAAGGATAGGAACAATGTGTTAGCCTTATCAGTGAAAACTTGGCCCTCTTTACCATCAGATTTTTCAGCTCCCATTAGGATCATAGTAAGCTAACCTAAAGGAAGAGAAAAAAATAAACTTTCTTTCTAAAGGTCACTGTTCTTAATTAAATGAAAACTCAGGCAACAGCATTATAAAATAAAATGAATATAGCCCATGCTCTTTCTAAGGAGACCCTACAGAGCATCCAGCTGATCCTGCTGAAAACAGGGCAAGCTGAATTATTCCCAGATGAGCAAAAGGCTGCATGGTGGTTCCTTTTTTGCAAAGGGAACTGATCGTGTGTGACTGGAGCCTTCCAGTCCTACAACTGTGCTCAGTGTTCCGTCCACCTTATTTTCACCTTCTCTTTAACTCACCACCACGGTGGCTGCCATTCCCTGACACTTTCTGCTCTTGCAACCACTGTCTTTCAGCCAAGGCTAATGTGGAGTTAAAACCAGTGAAGAGGCTCTGAACTAGGTACTTTCACATTTTGGAGTTTACATAAACCCTGCGATAGAAGTATCATCACTTTTTTTATAGAAGAGCAAACTGAAATTCAGAGAGGTTAATTATTTTACCCAAGGTCACACAGATAGTAAAATATCAGGCTAGATTGGACTGCCTGTCTCCAGTGCCCATTCTCTTTCCATGAGAGCTAATGTTTGTATTGCTCTGGTTTTCTTCTTGTTGCCTCATTTGAGAATCTCCCAGATGACATCTGAGAATGATGTTACACTTTCCCAGGATCACAACAGAGGCTACTCTGTCCAGAATTTCAGCCTAGCTCTGTCCCTTGCTTTCGCTGTTGTTTTCCAATAGGTCCTTGGTCCCTTCTAGTTAGTCAGGAGCTCTGTGAAGTCCTCATATGGGTAAGTGAAGCCAGAGGTTTTCAAAAGCTGTGTGAGACTGCAAGGATTGGGATTGACAGTTTATTCTAACTACCCTCCTTAGATGGCTGTACCATTTCTACCTTCTCCCAATAGCATTGTGGTGAACAGTGACACCATGACATTGCTCTCCATTTCAAAAATTAAATAAATCTGGGTCTGTGATTCTATTCATTGATTGTAATCAATCAAATAAACATGTTGATCATAGTTATTCTTCATAAATATAGAGGATCCCTTAAATTATTAAGAACTATCACATACTCCTAAAAGAGTTAGAAACACATTCCAGACTCCGATTGTTTTAATATAAACAAAGGATTCCAATTAATTATACTTATTAAAACTCTTGGATTTGAAGACTTTTTCAGAGAATGAATTCACGTTGAGGCACGGCTGCCACTCCACACAACTCCACGGGGCATCTACGTCGAGCTCCAAGGGGAGCCATTGAGACTGTGTGAGGTGGTGGCATCTTCCAAAATAGAAGGCACTGAAATGATAAGGTTTAAAGCAATGGTTTGCATCTCTGGCTGCAATTAGAATTGTCAGGGGAACTTTTAGGATCAATGCCTGAGCTTCACTTGAGGCAATTAAGTTAAAATCTCTGGAGGTGGATCCAGGCATCAGTAATGTTTTAAAATCAGTGGTTTAGATCATGGGATCTGGGGATATGGAACCTGAATTTGAGTCCCAGTTATTAAACTCTGAACTTCATGTTCTTCATCTGTAAAATGAGGCTATGAACTATTCTTACTGTATAGGATTGTGAATATAACTCATACCATTGAACTTCTAGTAAACCTCTAAAAATAATTATTATTATTATTAAGAATCATATCACTGCTGCTGAAATACTTTATTATTTTTAAAAATAAAAAAGGATAATATACTACCAATTAAGCCCATTATTTTTTCAGAGATACAAAAGGTATGTAAAATACGATTAGTACAGGATGAGTCAGAAGATAATTCATTTGGTCAAACCTGCAGAAATCCCACTCAACTGAATACGGAGCATCCACTAAAGGTGACACCTGGCTTGAGTCTGACAATGACACCCCTTCTGCTGGTGGTTTGCCCCTGACTAACTTATCTTTCCATTCTAACCACATTCTGCTTTATCTCATATGTCCAAATTGCTTCAACTCTCTCAAATACCAAGCCCAAATTTACAGTGACTTGTTAGTTACCCCCAGTGACCTCAAATACTTCAAAGTTAACTTTTTCCTATGTATCATTGCAACAACAATTGTAGAGTTTATAAATCCATTTTTTGTTTCCTACATGATCAATGAGATTAATGCAGTAAAAAATAAAACAAAACAACTGTTAGTTTAAAAGCTAGTATTATTCTAATTTTGGTTTGTAACTCCAAATTTTGATTTCTACATACTTTATGAGACTAATGCATTTAAAAGAATTATTAGGTTATGGTTTTGGACACATGATGTATAAAGATGTAATTTTGTGACATCAACAATCAAAAGCGGGAGTGAAGCCGTAAAGTAACAGAGATTTTGTAAGTTATTGAAGTTAAGCTGGTATAAATTCAAAATAGTGTTATAACTTTAGAATGTTAAATGTAATCCCCATGGTAACCACAAGGAAAATAGCTGTAGAACATAAACAAAAGAAAACGAGAAAGGAATTTAAACAGTTCGCTACAAAAAAAAATTAACTAAATACCCAAAGAAGCAGTAATGCAGGAAACGAGAGACAGAAAAGCGATAAAGCATACAGAAAACAAATAGCAAAATGACAAAAGTCACTTCTTTCTTTCCAGAATTACCTTAAATGCAAATGAATTAAACTCTCCAATCAAAAGACAGAGGTTAGCAGAATGGATATAAAAACATGATCCAACCATATGTGGTGTACAAGATACTCACTTTAGATCCAAAGAAACAAATAGTCATAAGGAAAGAAATAGAAATTCCACGCAAATAGTAACCAAAGAGAGCAAGGACGGCTGTATTAATATCAGCAAAATAAACTTTAAATTATAAAAGACTACAAGATACAAGAAAGATGTCATATATTTAAAAGTTTCACTACAGCAAGAAAATGTAACAATTACAAACATCTGTGCACCTGATGACAGACCATCAAAATATCTGAAGCAAAACCTGACAAATTGAAAGAAGAAATAGACATTTCTACAGTAATCGTTGGAGATTACAGCCACTCCAGAATGGTTATGGAACCAAAAATCAAAGTGAAGCCGGTAGAACCAGCTGCCATTACAATGGATTTATGTCAGCTTAACTCTCTTACCCACAAGCAAGAACATTTTCTCTGAGAAAAGAAAAGGAAAGAAAAAATAAAGGAAGATGAACAAGAAACTGAGAAGCACTGAGGAATAAATTCGGTAGGTGATGAGAAAAAGAGGAGAGGAAAGGATCCAGGGAGACAAGGAAAAGCAAGAAACAGTCACGGCAACTTATAATCAAACAGTAAGAAGCCTCTGCGTTGGTTTCCTTCCTCCAGCTATAAGATTTAGCTCTGGAACAGCTCTTACGTTGCTTTCTTACTCTTTGCTTACCATTCACTATAGGTTGATGTGTCTGCCTCAGATCCTCTTCAGAAAACTTAGGGATTATGAATAGAGCCATCACAAAAAGGAAAGGAGGGCACAAACAGATGGGCCATTATCACTGACCCTGAAATGGACCCACATAAGTCATAGTCTCAAAAGCTTTCCATGATTGTTACCCAAGACCATTGATGTTACAAATCAGTATTTTTCAACCATGGCTATGTTAGAGTCACCTGAGGAGCTTTTAAAATAAAGTAAAAAAAAAATAAAAATAAAAAATAAAAAACCACCATTAGAGAATCAGATTTAATTGGTCTGAAGTAGGCCTTTGTATTTTTTATTTAATTATCAATTATTATAATGTGATTTGAGATTTAGGACCACCTTTACAAAAGGAAAATTTCCAAAATATGCTGCGAGATTATATATTGCTAAAACAACTAATTTTGACTGTTAGGAACTACTAATTTTTATTTCCTTGAAACCCAAGGGCATTTTTCAATGATTTGATCTCATTCATCTGACAGCATAAAAGCCATTCATCAAATTGTTTTTAACACATGTACAAGGCATTATGTAACAATTTTTGTATCTTATTTCATTTCATTTTAGCCACAATCTTACAAAGGGCTCAAGTCAGTCTGAATCCAAAGCCATTAAATCTTTGATCGAAAGTCCAGACTCCTACCTCTGTCATTACACTTCTCAAAAGGCATTCTTGTAGCTTGTCCTCCACAATTAGTACTATGCTGTTTGTATGGAATGAAAATCACTGAGTATTGAACCTATCCCAATCCTATCCTTTTTTTTTTTTTCCTGGATTCATGGGAGAAAACTTATGTGCATCAGAAACAGAACGAACTGCCTATTGCTACTATTCTTCTCATGACTGTTATGGGGGGAGCTTCTGGCAGTATTAATTACTCTGCTTTTGAAAAGACGCAGTGAGGGTATACAAACTTCCTAAATCCTTACATCTTATTTTAATGGGCTATTGACAGTCTTAACTGTCATCAGAGCAAAGCTATAAGATTTCTCCTTTTTTCCTAATCAAAGCACCTCATGAAGTACTTGAGTGAATGACAGGATTTCCCAAAGACAAGTTCAGGCACTACTGATAATAGTCCCAGAATAGAGATGATGGAATGAACAAGTGGAAAGAATCTAAGAGCCGCATTCAGAAGATACAGACTAAAACTGACTTGGAATGCTTCCAAACTGCATGACCTTGAGCAGGTCATTTAACCCAATGTCTTTACCATGGAGATGGTAGTTTCTGCCCTGACCAGACCACAGAGTGATATAGAGAGCACACAAGAGACCATCTTTAGGAGGACATTCTGTACTTTGGAAATATACAGTACAAATGGGTATTTTTGTTTCTCTTCCCTCTGTCACTTATCTCTACTCCTCTCCATGAGGTACCTGGACCCTCTAAGCACCAACAGCACAGACACAGCTCTGTGAGACCAGAAGACGCCAAGTGGCTGAGCAAGGCACTCAGTGCAGACAGGCTGAGGTCAGAGGTTAGTCTGGGCTAAAGAGACCAGAGAAGACAGTGACATTCTAGGGAAAAAGAATCAGAGAAAGGTAACACATATCTCTACTGTGCTTTCCAGAATTTATTTCGCAAAATGTTAAAAGTATTTATATCTTGTAAAGATACATGTTTGATGATACTTTTAAGTTTTCTTTATGGAGTAAGCAAGGGATTCTAAGAAATAGGGACAAGATATCAAAAAGAATAAAACAGAAAGCTCATTTTAAGGGCTTAATTATATCAGAAGAGAAAATCAGCACTTAATCCCCAGATCCTGAAAACATGTGAGCAATTATGACCAACAATACAATCCTAGAAGCAGGAGAGTAAGACAGCGTTAGGAAGCCCAATATGTTTACTGATATTTGTCTGACTCACCGTAAAGAAAAGAGCGTGAGTTAAAACAAAATAAATATGTCTCTAACATACAATCATAACATAGCATGAGCCCAGGGAACCCTCTTATGTGTACCTTTATACTGCATATTAAATTAATCATAAAATAGTAAATATTTCTTGCTAGCAGTAATTGTGGGTCAAGGGTTGACTGTTGTTATTCTCAAATAATTTTCAGTACGTTCCACAAGGTGATTACTATTCTACCCCTTCCCCACTGCCATCTGCAGATTGGAAAATAAAGATTCAGAGAGACAAAGCACCGAAGTGCATAGAGTCTAATGGTTTTTTGTTTGCTTCGTTATTACCCATTTTTCCTCTTGGAATCAAAGATTTGCCCTGGCTTAATAATTAATAGAAGGATACATTTTTTTCTTTTAATGGGAGCTATATGCTTAGCAAATAGTAAAGGCAAAGATTGAAAAAAAATACATTTCTATCTCCTCGGTTTCAAGTAAGTGAAAATTGGGGGAAGTTTATAGCCCAAACTAAACTCTTCTTCTAGCTAAGAAATCATAAAAGTAAAATTTCCAATGGAAAGAAGCAAGTTTGTAGGTTGAAAATAGAAATAGTTACAATTAGCAATGGAACAGTTATTTATTAAGAGAAATGAAACAGCAGTATATTAATCAGTATGTTAATATGTGCATCACCGAATTAGTTTTGAATCCATGTTTATTTAGGGAAAGCATGATACCTTTAACAAAAAGACTTTTATTTTGCAATAACTGTAAAAATAAAAATGTAAATGAGATGCTTATGTAAATTATGATGCTAAAATAGCACTGAGCTATATCATTGGTGGTATTGACATCTTTATTAAGAAGTCATTGCATAATAATGTTAACAAATTGGCATTTTTTTTAGTCAGATTGACACTACCCAAGACACAAGCAGAATCGTTGTTCCCTCAGTAAAAAGCAGAGTATAATCTATAAAGGAGCATCTGATGTCTATGGTAAAATTAAGGTCAAGGACTTGGCAAGATATGTTATAGACTGTAACAGATGTTCCCAGATTAAATCGTAAAAACTATATAGATGCTCAGAATCACAGAATTGTTTAACCAAAAAGGATTTTTAGAGACTAATCATCCCATTAGCTTAAAGCTAAGGAAACTAATGTATAGAAAAGGCCAAGTGATTAGCCCAAGGTCCCAGAGTTGGTTATCAGTGTCTGGAATAGAACCCAATATTTTTTTGACTATTCCAGGTTGTCTCTCACTTGTGACAAATATTTTACTTAAAAATATATTTAGAGTAAATGATCATGTATGGTAAAAAATTAAATACAGGAATATTAACAAAGCAGGCCATTGCATCCTTTGACTCTTTCCTGATTCCTGCTCCTGGATTTTGCCCAGTCTTATATTTAATATTAAAGTCCACATTCCAAGGAATGCTACCATTCTCCAGGCATTAAAAAAGTTGTCAAACTAATATTAAATCTAAATAGCAATTGCTTTTTAAAAAAATTTTAGTAGTACCATTAAAGATCAGCAAATATTAGCACCATACTAGTCTGTAGATGGCAGTTCGTCATATTCAGAAGATGAACAAATACTTTCTCAGTTGATCTTTCACAAGATTTAATAATATCCAGAATTTGGGTGTTAATACTAAACTTCTATGAATCACAAAAGATTTGGCAACAAATGGGCAAATACTTACATTAGCAAAATCAAAAACGCTGCAGTGAGTTTCAGATGCTTTCTTTCATAAATTAATCAATTTGACAGTGTTGCAACAACATACTTAGGAGGGAAAATATAAGTTCTAAGATGTACTAATTTATCGCTTTTGGTTTTTAAGATCTTATCGACTGGAAGTTAGAAAATCCAAGTTCTGTTACAATCTTTTCTATCATGTCAGGAGGGATTCTGGCTCCAACTTTTCACTGACTTAGTGGGATTGACTTTCTACAGGACAGACACCAATAAAATGAAGAAAATACAGTTGACTTTCAACCCAATAATGAAGATGCAGAGCTAATAATCTCTCCCGATCTTTTCCAATGGCAGAGCTGGTCCTTGTACCCAATAACCTGAAAGTTAATATGAACTCCTCAGTTGTGTCCATCCTTCATCTCTAATCATACAACTTTATCAAGACTACATCTCATTTCTTTAACTTCACATCAGTGGTTCTCAAATATATGGATATCAGAATCTCCTGGGGACCTTGTTAAAAAATACAAAGGTTTGAAGCAGGATAGGTTTATGCCCTATCCTACTTCCAGGAGTGTGGGACTCTGTGAGCTTTATTAACTATACAGGTGATTGTGACATGCAGCAAATTTGAGAAACATTAATGTATGCTCTTAATATCCCCCTGCCAGATAACTGCACGTGATTCTTAATTTGTCTGCTTGACTCCAGCCTCTTTCTGCACCAGTCCATTCTTCAGCCAGTCAACAAACCTGAAAAAGTCCAAGCTTAAGAAAAAAGAAAAATTAACAGTTGCTTATCATACTCAAGGTAAGTCCAAATTTATTATTCATCGAAGGCCTTTCAGGATTTGGCTTTTGTTGTCGTCCCCAGTCTCATTTTTTTCATCCCTTCAAATTCTGTGCATATTCTGTTCAAGCACAAAGCTTTCTCAAAGTCTAGGTCTTTTTCATATTCATCCACATATTCATTCAAAAATTATTTATTGAGTTCTTACCATCTGTACAGCACTGATCTAACACTGGGGATAGGGCGGTGAACAGATGGAAATCATACCAGCGCTCAAGGAGTGAAAAATATACAAAGGAACGCATTTAATTTAATTAGAATTGGGATAAATGCTATATGAGTAACTATAGGGTGTTATGAAAGCATATAATGGGGGCCTCACCTGGCCTGGAGATTTGCAGAGGTAGCTTCCTCAAGAAAGTGTTTTTTGAGTGAATACTTTAAGTTTGGATAGTAATTACCAAGATAAATGGCAGAAGGTTCAGAGGAACTTTAAAGACGGAAGAGAATATGCAAAGGTCTTGTGGCAGAAGGAGAATAACATTTTTCAAGGAATTTAAAGGTTATATAGGTTAAAACAAAAACAGAGAAAGAATGAGTAGCCAGACATAAGGTTGGTGATAGGGGAAGAAACCAGTCCATATAAGGACTTCTTAGGCCATTTTTCTTTATCCTAAGGAAAACTGACAGTTATTAAATACTTTTAAGCAGATACTTGTCTCAGATTTGCATTTGAAAAGATTATTCTGACCACAACATAGAGAACAGATTAGAGGATGGAAAGCATGGGTCATCTACTACTTACAGAAGGCCCTTGCAGCAATCCAGGAGAAAACAGATGGTGCTTGGACAAGGCTCCGATCACTAGAACTGCAGTAAGAACAATGTTGAGGGAAGACAAATCTAAGGCATGCTTTATGCTCTACTCAAATAATCACCCTTTGCCCTCCACCTCATCCTTTGATTTCTTCTACAAGCACTAGATTAAATTGGGTTTTCTTCTTCTGGGTTCTCTTATCACTGGGCATTTACTCTTGGCTGTATTTTAAATCCCTCTTTCCTATGCTGAAATGTAAATTACTAATTATCTCTTACCTCCACTGACTGGTTAATCCTATGTTTTAATAAATATTTGATTGAATTGACTATGAATTGGCCAGCCATGTGATCTTGGGCTAGGGAGTGCTACTGTAGACCTCAGTTTTATCACTTAATAAGTGACATCATCCCCTTCCCTGCTGTGAGTCCTGGGAGCCAAATCCCAGCAAGCAAATCTTTTTCCTGGCACTGAGGAGATACTGACACTGAATCAAGCAGATCTCAGTCGGAAAGATTTAACTGAGAAGGATTTCATGAAGGGACTTTTGAGCTGGGGCAGGCTCAAAGGACCAACAAGAATATATGAAGCACCCAGGGACTCTGGTATCAGGAAGCCTCTACCACCCCTAAACATACAAAGATAAGAGTAGTGTTGATGAAGCCTAGTGAAGGATGAAGCTGTGAGTGTGGTTCTGTCTATCACATGTTGTAGCCATAAAGGCAGCCACTGCCAGGACTACAGCCAGGCAAGGAGTAAGCTGGTGGTGGGAGGAGCTAGTACATCAGTCTATGTGTTCTCCTAGCCTTTAGTATCCTTCCAGTGACTCTCATTGACCAAGCCCATCTGAAAGCCAGAAGGCAAGCAAATTCAGGTGGTTCTGTTCTTGAGGTCAATCTCTCAGGCCTCTGAGCAGGATATAGAAAGTGAAAGAGTGGATCTAGGGAGACAAATGGAAAAAAGTCAGAACAGGAAGAAACAATTTACACCATTCTTTAAGAAAACCATGGGAGACTGAGTTTAGTAAACCAGAGAAGCGAATTCAATAAAGCTTTCTAAATGATGATGTGGGTGGGCCAAATAGGAGCAAAAATAATAACATCGAGAACTCAGCCAGGGGATTACAGTATTGTGGAAATAATGGCAGGAAAAGATGAAATAAATGGGCAAAGGGGAAGACAATGCAGGAAAATGCTCGGGCTTGAGACTTTTACTGTCTTTCACATTTCTGTCCACATCTATATTTAAAAGGCCATAATCAACAAATCAAGTGAGCTCAATATTCACATATATATATATAGTTATAGTTATTATAACTGTAATAAAATACCTTTTTACTATCTAGAACTCAGAGACTCTGGTCCCACATACTCTATTTTGATTTAAAATATTGACACTCTATGACCTATAAAACTAAGTGAAATTCAATATATCCAATATCCAATATCGACCGAAAAATTCTTCATATGAACATAATTACTATCGATCTACAGAGAATCTACTGTGTGTTAGAAAGAAACTAGAGGTTTTGCAAATCTCATCCTTTCATACTATCAGAACTGCCCATGGAGGATATTGTAATCCACAACTTTCTGGAAAGGAGCTTGAGGCTTAAAGAGGAAGGTAACACACCCTGTACGACAGAAAGTGGGAAGAGTAGGGTTCACACTCGTCTCTGACTCTGTAGCTCTCATTCTTCCTCTATGTGCCATGGCCTAGTGAAGCAATGGAGAGGCCCAAAGTTGGGGTGAAAGTAGTGCTCGCATGTTTACATACAGGGGTACTAATGGGAATTTACTCCCTTTTCTAATTAAGTAAGAAAAACGTATCAAAAGAGATGGAAATTTTGAGTTAATTGATTCAGGATATGCGATAGCTTGGTTAAGCCAGAATGCATGATTCCCAATAGACGTTTATTGCAGAAGAAAATGAGCCTCTCCGCCAGTCCTGGGGAGAGTTTATAATCGGCAGGCTAGGCTTGAAAAGTGTGTCAACAAGATGGGAAGATTGGAGATGAGACTGCAAAAAGAAGAGCCATGGTGAATTGATTGTGGGAGTGTGTGCACTGTAAGTCTGCCTTCCTGGCCAGCTTCAGATATTTCTTTGCATCACCTACCTACTTGCTGTATTGGCTCGTTTTATTCCTACTTTAATTCCGAAGGCAAATTTGATTGCTTTCTACATTCCATTAACACTTCATGGCACTGGGGCATATGAAGACAAAGTGATACACTCTCTTCCCTCACAGAGTTTTACATCTAGTGGAAGACACAGAGCCACAAACCAGCCCCTGTGATCTTATACGACAGGCACTAAAATAGCTGCTAAGAGTGCGCTGGAGGAAAAATCATCTTCATCATTAAGAGGTCAGAAGGGTTCCATTTCAAGAACTTGGTCTTGAAGAATGAAAATTAAATGGGTAGAGGGCAAAAAAAAAAAAAAGGTTTTAAGTAGAGAGAATAACACATGTGAAATCCTTGAGGACAGAGTCAAATCATTTGATGTGGTCAGAGCAGAAGGTGCTTGTGGGACAGGGACGAAGGTGAGCCAGAGAAGGAGGCAGGTGCCCATTCATGCAGGGGCTGGTATACTTAGCCAGGGCATTTGAGGTTAACCGCAGGAGCCACTGAAAGGTATCAAGCAGTGGAGTGATAAAATCAGATTCAAGCTTAGTAAAGATCATATTGGATGCAAGGTAGAGAAGAGATAGGAAGTACTCCAGGCAAGAGGCGCAGAGACCAGTTGGAAAACTGTTTCCAGACCTGGGTGATTGTGCAAACAGTTGTGATAATTACTGTCATAGAGAACACAGAAGGTGAAGCAGACTGAATTAGAGATAATAAGTTTTCAACCCCATTATTTTTCCAAAAGTTTTCAACAACCCTCCTTTAACATGTTAAGAAGGAGAAGGGAAAATACATACAACTGATGAAAAGTGGAGATGATTATGCTTGCTTGTTTCTTGTTCCTGAACTGAACGTAGGCTTCCAGGGAACTATGTTTATTGGACATACACAGAAACAAGAGATGTAGACTAAGCTTTAACCCCTTGGTGCAATGGTAGTGAGAGGCACCGATTCTCACCCCTTTATCACACTCTCCACTCCTCAAGATTTCAAAAGATAAGAAGGCACTCCTTCACAGTCACTTCATGATGGGAAAAACCTTAGGGGGAAAAACTCTGTCAAGAATGAGTGAGCTCACCAAGAATATGGTTTTTGCTTTGGTGCACTTACCTTTTGCCAAGTCACATCTGTTACACTAAGACTCCCATTAGAAGGCGACAGGCAGGAAGGAAAAGCAACTCACTTGCCACTTTGGAATGAATTTCTTACCTGCCTCACTGCAGAGAACGGGCATTAGTGATCTGATTAGGGTAGTTTAATTAGCAGAGCAAACAGAATCCTAGACTGGAGAAAAGGCTAAACAACATTTGTCCTTGACCTAGAGAAATTACCTAGGCAACTTACAGTTTCTCTGTCCCCTAAATGAGCCTCGTCAGTGGTGCACTATCTAAATGAGTGAGAAAGATATGATTTGGAAACCACTGTTCCAAAAATGAAGATTGTAGGGAGCTTTTGTAAACAGATAAATTTCCTTTACCTCCCCTCCTTTGGAATTGGTTAAATGCAGTCTCTGAAGAACATTGCGAGATTCATGCAAAATGTACACTATATCAGTAATTTTGAGGAAAGTATAATATTGCTGTAAAGAATGCTTGATGAGAAAAATATTTGCTTATTTTACAGTATTGCTCAAATAGGAAAATGACACAAATTATAACACTTTCTTTTTACTCTTCTGTAGCAAGCAGAATTCTCTGGTTACAAACATAAGAAGCTAACTCTATAATTTAAGGAGAAAATAAAAATTGTGGACGGTCATGGGGTGGTTCATGGGAATGAAAGGTAAGATGATAAGGAAGCTGGATAGAGACACAAAACACCTCTAGGGACCTGGGTAGTAGGAACCAACAGATGTCTTTCCTAGGGGACAGTTGAGGAAAATGAATTCCTTATCAACTGACAGCTTTTATAAATGATGTTCAAGGAGGAATGAGCCTGCATGAAAAAGACTGATGTTTAAGAGGAGGAAAACGTGTACTTTAGACCTCCTGAAGCAGAGTCAATCAATATGCATATACTTTAGTTAGTGTTTATTCCTTGATGAATTATACCAATTTAAAACTGGAAAGAGCCTAGCTATTTTCTATCTAAAGAGCATACCTTAAAGGAAGACAGTATGAGAAATAATCATAATAATTTTTTAAACCTGACTGTTCTACCTTGACATCCATCAAAGTAATGCAAAAATATGAGTTAAATTATGCAGTGATAAACTTAATAAGGCTGACAAGCCACAAAAGGTCATTGAAAGGGAAAAAAAGAAGGAGGAGGAAACCTACCTTCTAAATGGAAAATAAAACTTGATTTAGGCAGAATTTATAATGAATTGAAAATTAATTTCTTTCAATATATGTCAAATTTTTTAAAAATAAATACCCTTTATAGGACCATGATGATATCCAGCCCCAGCCAATTGATAATTTTACTTAACTGATAATTAGTTCAACAAAAGTTTCAGACAGTAATTCAATTGATACTTTAGTGTTAATTGTCACAGAATTAAGTCCATAAGTCTCAATGTTGTAATGATAAGAATTTATAAAAGTAATTGCATGAGATGAAGTATGTCATTTTACTAACCATCACATAGAAGGGAGTTTTCATCTTGGGGCCTGGTGCTCAATCTCACATTTATTATCTGTGTAGCTTTAGGCAAGCATTTTAACCATTTTAATTTTCAATCTCATCATATGAAAGGAGACTAGTAATGAATTACCAGCCCTGCCTATCTCACAAAATTGTGAGATGCATCAAACAAAATGATTGGTGGTAACGTCACTTTACAAACTCTACAGTATCCTATAAATCTAAGAATTAATTATATTTATGTCGACATACTATTTAACAATACATTTCAAATTGTGATACTTTTGATTTCTTGAGCAGAGGCCATAAAAGCAGTACTAATTTAATTCAGGTTCATCGCAACCATTTGGAGCAATATTTTGCAGACCAAAACAACTCTCATAAAGACTTAATGTCAATGTGCTGTTTATATTGTAACCCTTAAAGGAAATTATTTATGTCTATAATGTACCAATCTCCATAAACAATTTCTTTTTTAAGACCATGTGAAACAGCCCTAAAAAACAAACCGCGGTTGTGACACCACCTTTGACATGACAGAGCATGAACTTAATTAATAATCCACGCAAATATAATCTCCAAGCATTGGATCACATGCTCACTGCTTAATTGTTCTGAAAATGATAGAGTATGTTTCCTTTAGGCTACATCACTGTTTTTTTTAAAGTTTCCCTTTAATAGAAATCATACTGTATTTTTAGCCTAGAGAAAACAGTGTCTGTGGGAACCACCTCTCCCACCCATGTCTTGGCAGTGGGAACTAATGTCTCAGATCAAGACTATTTACTGATCCCCATGGCAACAAGTTATCTTGAATAACTCTTAATATCATAAGGACCCAATGGTTCTTTAGTAGAGTATCTCAAATAGCAATCTTGATATGAAATAGAAATACTTTAAAAAGAACAATTTCTTAATACGCTATTGCTATAATGCTAGAAAGTCTTAAGTAACCTTTTCAGCAGATTTTCGTGTTGAAATAAATCCTCTGCCATTTCTGAGAAAAGGCACTGGACCTTTCAAAGAAATGACTGAGTTAAGTTGTGCCTTTTGTTACTTCGTGGACTATTAGTGGAGTGTAACAATATTGGGACTAGGACTTTGAATGATGTCCCTATCCGCATGTAGCAACACTCAATGGAGACACTACCCAGGGGCGTGGGTTGCCTAGATTTAGGGATCATTATTCTCTTATTTTCCAGGCTTGCAACAAGAAATTAAATCTCTAAAAGTTTCTACAGTGAGACTTGGTCACTTTCCCGGTTACTGGATGTGTTAAAGCACACTGGCTAAGATTCCAAATGGCAACACTAAAAGATTTTGAGTTATACCCATAAATTGCTTTGGAATCCTCAGAAGAAAAAATGCTGAATGAATACCAAGACATGGTTTTATTATTTTATCTCATGGTCAGGCCTGACACTTTTCAAGCCTACAGGATTACGAACATGTTTTAATAAAATTAGTATTTCACAGAACATACTTCCATACAACTACATTAGAATTTTTGTTTGAGAGTGTAGGTGGTGGTACAGATGTTTTGCTTCCTTTGACAGCATCCGCTCCAATGTTTCAAGTGGATTAACACTCAGCAGGAGAAATTAAAATACTTTTTATACTTCAGAGCCATTCCCTTGTCTGATCTCAAATGATTGTTAAATCAGGGTTGAGTGAGCTGCAACTGGCAAGTGTCATTCATTGATTTTTTTTTTTTTTTTTTTTTTTTAGTAGACAGCTAACATTTCTATGCATTTTAACACTCTCTTTTGGTAATGAAAGCATTGGGAGCCAACTCTTTCTCTGTTCTCTCTTGAAGGCCTGCTGTTCTTTCTCAACTTTCAAGTACTTCATGAACAAATAAAGTAACTCGATATTGCTAAGAGGAATGTTTCAATACCCTGGACTCACTGATTGTGCTCTGAATGATTTGCTTCTTCCCTTTGCATTATAACGGTAACTACATGAAAAAGAGTGCTTTATATCTAAGCATAGTCTCAACCGTTCCAAAAACTGTAAAAGCTGCCCAGCTCCAGCTTACCTCCTAAGGTTCTAAGATAAGTGCCTTTTTTTCCAACTGAAATTGTCTAGCGAGAATGCTAGTTGGGAAGGAGTAGGTGAAGCAAACAAATGAATTTTGATCTCGCTGAGTTCGAAAATTCATCTTATTTATGTTTGTATTCTGTGTGGTAAGTGACCCCATCAGTGTCATTACAGAGTTATAAGAACTGAAAAAGAAAAGGAAAAAAAGAAAGATTTTTGAATCATCAAATAGTCTTTTTTGTAATATAAAAAGGAGGAAGGTTTTTACTTTTAAAAAATTACATTCATAAGGAAATCCTAAACAAAGCATAAGTTTGGGGAATATTGCTTATATAGCCATATGTCTGTCTTTAAGTATCTGTGATAGGTGTGTGCGATACATGAAGTATGGTTATAAAATAATGAGGCATAAAAACACATTTTCGATAATATATTTGTGTTGCTTTGAAGTTTAATTAAATAAGTTATGTTAAAGTGCTTTGCAAACTCCTAAAGCAGTATCCAAATATAAACTGTTGGAATTGTAGATCATTCAACAATATTTATTGAGCAGCTTCTATGGTCTATATCAATAAAATAATAACAGTAGTAGG
Organism: Pteropus medius; assembly: GCF_902729225.1. Taxonomy (NCBI): domain Eukaryota; kingdom Metazoa; phylum Chordata; class Mammalia; order Chiroptera; family Pteropodidae; genus Pteropus; species Pteropus medius. The sequence goes on from NW_024349800.1 coordinate 40,332,087, forward strand.
GACCAGCAAGAACGAACTGACTTTGCCCATAGCTATGCAAGTACAGAAAATAGAGAACAACTAATATAAAAATTGATGGCAGATTGTAGAGGTGATGTATATTAAAGACCATTTAATAATGAGGCATTCTTATCTGTCAAATATACAATTTGGCTTTGAAATAATATTGTTTCTTTTTTCTAAAAAAGCCATTTTTTTCATTGTAATTTCAAATCATGACAGCTCAGAAGCTGTTATTAAAAATAAGGATAAATTGAAGAACTTTTTTCTTCCTCTACAGACAGTATTGCAATCTACGGATGCAGTGTGAATGTAGCAGCAGAAAGAGACATGAAACGAGACAGGTTCTCAATAACTTCATACCTGGAGTCACTATTGATTGTGTTAGCACTTATTCGCAGCTGCAATCGCTCAGTCTCACAGTTGGACAACACCTCTCATTCAAAATAAACCTTCAATTCTTGATTGCTCCATATCAGGTTGCTGCCATTTCCAGCTGTTTCTTGATCAGATCATATTGCTTTAAGATTTGCTTCTCCATGTCCTTGAAGCAAATGCACAAGCACAGAAATACTTTGCAACGTCTTTTTATCTGAGTCTGTAACAGATTAAAAACAAACCACAATAACTAATGTTGTTATTGAAGAGTCATAGTTTCCATTTACCTGTATCTGTGGATAAGAAATTTGTTGAATTTTTAGGACCAGAGATTCTCTCCTTCCATCGTGGTTAAAATTTTACATGGAGGATGAAAAGAACTGAAGAAAAACAAAGTGATTTACTGAACTTGTTTCCTTCAAAAAGTAATCTCATTAAAGTAGCTTGTCGATAGTTCCAAACTATCTTAAATAAGATAAGCACTGGTTTTGGAAAAATATATATCTCCATGTAATGGCTGTGCATTTTTCTAAACACTTGCCTTATCTTTTTCCTGTGTTAATCAATGGCTTGTATGACATATATAATAATTTATGAGCTTAGAGGGCTGTAACGAGTCTCTAGACATGGTTAGTTTCTAAGAAAATGTTTAGTAACAAGTAAGTTTTACAGAGTCTCTTGATTTTATTTCGGAACCAATAGCCACATGTATTAGGATAAATGTTTCCTGGCCTTTACGGCTTTCCCATCACCACTCAGTTCTGCTGAGTTAGTACCAGCCTTTCTGATCTTAATCTGGTTCTACCAACTAGCTTGACAGGATACCTTCTCATTCATCACTGCCTTTAAATCCACACACACACTATATAACTTCCTTGGGATCCGACTAGGGGTTGGAAAGAGAAAGGTATAGCATTCCAACTTTTTCTCTCTATTCAATTGTCCAACAATTCCAATCTAAATATCTTGAAATTGTTTACCCTTATTTTAGCTCATCTCTTCAAGCTCTGCCTACTATAAATTAAAAAGAAAAAAAAACATTCTTCATTGTACTTTATTTTAGCATTAATGTCTTTGCCTAATCTATAGAGAAAGCCTCAGACATAGTCATGCTTAACTAGGCTGTCTACATAGGAAGCTAGACTAGACTTTAAATAATACACTATTATAATTAGCAAAGCCTTTTAAGCACTGATATTTTTATAGTCAGTATCTGGTGACAAATAATCTTAATAACAGCAAGATATGAGTGGATAAAGGGAAATATCAGTTCATAAATATTTCTTTAGAATTTTATTTATTTAAGAATATAACACATTATTAGGAACTATTGATGATAAAATACTTACTAGGCTAAGTTCTTGAAGTCAGCAATATTCTAATCCATTTAAAAAGGAGAATCACCAGTCTCAGTAGAGAGCAAAACTAATTGAATACTGTTTAGTTTTGTTTTGCTTTGATGCGTTTTTTAAGTGATACAGAATTAAATTCTTGAATAATTACAAAATACTACTACCATTCTTCTTGTTTTCTCCAACAAGGAGGACTTTGCATGCCAAATAAAGGCAAAGGAGTATCATTAGTGGGTGCCTATAATGGGCTAGAGACCTTGGAGCCCAGAAAGAATTTGAGACCAGTTTGAACTTTCTATTCCGTTGTTTAGGGCCCCATAAATAGAAGCTTGAATAACCTCCTTGTAACTTTAAAAAATATATATTTCAAATCTTAGGACATGAGTTTGGAAAGAAATGGAGGCAAGGCAACCTGTCATTTCCAATGACACTGAAGAACAAAATCAAACCCTGTGAAGAAAGCAAAAATGAAATGGATTTACCCAAGAACATCTCCCTGGATACCACCAGTTCAGTTAGAGCTAAATTTCCAGTGATGACTTCAAAGCACCAGATCATGTGATCTGAAATACAAGGACACAAGTAATCTAATATTTTAACAATCAAGACACCAGGTGAATTAAATATTCTAATTATACAGGACTATTTGAATTATTTAAGAGAACTCCTGGATACAGTGTGTTATGGTAAGTACAATGATTCTGTTTTCCAGTGCTCTGGGCAGAATTTAAAATGCTAGTGATCATATAAACATAAGCATGGTAGGTCCATTTTATAACTAGCTGAAGTCTAACACTTCCTTCTGACCAATGATTATGCACTTCCCTTTCTCCTCCCCTTCCACATGCTTCATATTAGATCAATAGTTAACTTATAAAGTAAGATATTCTTTTAGGAACAAAGAAGACATTAAGTGTTTTCTTCCAGAGGGTGCCAAGTGAGAATCCACCAACCTGCTTGTCTCTATAAACATTTGATTTTATGATTGTTCTAGTATTCCATTATCATCAAATCTCATCACTCAGGATCTTATTAAATCTTATAAAAAATTGCAATTTTGGTAGTGCCATTATTCTTTTATTTAACAAAACCAAAATGCCGAGCCTGCCACTTGAGGACCTTTGTGTTTCTACTATCCCCGTCAGTCAGCCTAAGCTTCAACCAAAATGGATCTCTCACAATTAGCCAAACAGATTCTATACCATATTGCTTCTTGGCTATTACTCAAACTCTTCTGTCCAGCAGCAATTCCTGCCTTCTCATTCACCCTTTATTCACTCAGGAACTCAGGGCTTATGTACTTGTTGCTTGATCTTTGCCAATATCAATACCTGTCTCAATTCTGTCCTTACTCAAGAGTGAAGAATCTAATTCAAAGCCATGCAATTATTCTACGAAATCTTGCTTTATCTTTCTGAGCAAGAAGTATTTTTCATCTATCCACGTAGTCGTTTATTCAATTAAATGTTATAGTGAACGCCTATTGTATGCTAAGTCTTAATGATACAAGTACAAATGAAATCTGTTCCCTGACTTTATGAAACTTGAAGCCTAATTGAAAAGCAAAACAATAAAATAGTAATTACCCTACAATTATAGGGTGGAATAGCAGAGTTGTACAGAGTGTGCCTCAAAAATCTAAGCCATACTGAAAGGGCCAGCATCTTTATCCCAGAGGAGATAATACCTGATCTGAGCCTTGAAATTCAATGAAAAAAAAAAGGCATAGGGGGAACAGCATAATGAGTTTCAGGAAAACCGAGGTTTTTTTAAGTGGCCAGATTACACATGCACTGCGTCATTTGTAATATAGTGACTTCAATGAAAGAAGCTTGGTGGTTGAGCAATAAGAGTAGAGATTAAGATATTAACAGGAAATAGATCTAAAAACATTTCCAAGAACTAAGAAATTTATACGTCATCCTGAATGATTTGGGGAAGTATTGAAAAATGCTGAACATGGAATTTGGTTTGAATGGCACCATCATCCACCCAAATACTTACGCCAAAAATCTTAGAGGCAGACATGCTACCACCCTCTCTTGTGATCTCTCACATTTAATCTATCAACTCTCAGGTTTTATTGTTAAATATATCTAGGCTCTGTCTACTTTCTTCTTTGTTGCCACAATCTTAAACCAGAATCAACCAAGATGTCTTTAAGAATCTTTGAAGAATATGTTAACTGATCTCTTACCTACACAATAGCATGAATGATCTTCTAAAAATGTAAATCTAATCATACTCTATCTCTGCTTAAAATGTTTCATTGGCATAATCCTGAAGATCCTTCTGAGGACTTTATATCTGAGGTGAGACCCACAAGATTGATAGAAGCTACCTCTTCATAGGACTTGGGTAAAATTAGAATAACATAATTAATAGAATGAAAAAGCAACCCAGAAGTGACAGAAGATGGTTACAGATGGGCTTATGTACAGAATTAAAATTAAATAATAGTAAAAAGCACAGGTGGCTGCCTCTCCACAATAGAAAAGTGAAGAATGACAAGTAGCAATAATCAAGTCCTGCTATTGACTGAATATTTGTGTCTGTCCAAAATCCATATGCTGAAATCCTAATCTTCAATGTTATGGTATTTGGATATGATGGACTGTTGAAAGATAATTAATTTAGATGAGATCATGATGAGGATGGAGCCCCCATGATGAAATTGTTTCCATTATTAGAGGCTGAAAAGACCAAAGCTCTCACTTTGTCATGTGAGGATACAGCAAAAAGGTGGCTGTCTGTAAACTAGGAAGAGGGCTTTCAGCAAGACCCAACCATACTGGGACCCTGACCTTACATTCTAGCCTCCAGAACTCCTGAATGTTCATAAATGTTTATTGTGTAAGTCGACAGTATATGGCATCTGTTAATGCGGACAGAACTAAGACAAGTCTTAAATATTGCAAGATCCCAATTTGAATTTATCTCTATATCAGTAACCAAGATGCCCAATCTAGATAAAGTACAGGCAGAAATGATGCCCAGTGTTAGGGAGACATGTTGTCATCTATAAGTGATTTCAGTTCAATAAAAAGATATAAAGATCAAAGTGAGGCTTCAGTCTTAAGAAAGGCTAGACAGAATGCCTGTGGGTAGGGCAGTCTCCAGCCTATTCCTTGGGGTACAGTCCTGGTTCCTGCTGAGGACCAGAGATACAGGCAGCACCAGTAGGTAGACCGAGTAGCTCAGCATTTTGTATCTGTGAAGCTCCCATCTGAGAATGCCACCAAAGTTTAAGAGTTCATTTCTTTCCAGACACTTCAGTACTTCATCATAGAGTAGAAGAAAGTTACTTCAGAGTTCCACTAACCGGTATGCTCTTGAAATAAAATGCATCCTGTTTTATTAAAAATGAATTCAAGTGTTGAAGATGTGATGCTTTATTAGAATTGGGGTAGACAGATCACAGTCTCACATATCATGTAAGAGGCTACATTTTATAAACTTCATATTAATATACAGCTCATGAGCTGATACTCCATTTACCAAGGTTTGCTTTGTTCCTGGCTTCAAACCTCATGTCTTTAATGATTATTTGCAGGTATTTCTGCCCTTGGGCTGTCTGTAAGAGCCTTATGTAGGTGAGGCAGTTTGTGCAGTCCTGCAAAACAAGGGAATGGTTATGAAGCCATCAATCTGTAGAGACACCACAGCAAAAAGGAAGATATGACTGAAAGTTATTCAGACAGGCTGGAGGAGAAGGAACAGACAGAAAATGCATTGGTTAATGAGAGGGAAAATTTAAAGCCAGAAGAAGAATCGAACAGAAAGTTTGGGAGGTTATCTTCATGAATACTGACGCTCACCAGGGTCAGAAGAAGCCAGCTCTCTAGTCTGTGCTTGGATCTCTAAGAGTCTGAGCCAAGTCCAAAAACTACTAGCCATGGAATTATATTAAACTCATACGGCTTTGCCAATAGAGCTATCTCTTTCCATTAAATCAAACCTTTATTATACATTAATGAATACTACAGCCTTACAAGGTTAGTGGTCAATTTCTGCATTAGGTGAAAGAGAGGTAATTGTGGTCAACAATAAAGTAACCAAAAATTTAGTAAGTTATAAATCTGTATAAATAACAACAAGAAGCCCCCTTCCTGCCCCTAGATTGCTTGCTTGCCACTTCTAAAAGACTCCCTGGCTCTGCATTGGCCCTAGTAAATTTTAAACCCCTTAACTTTTCATAAACTGCTCTTCTTAATGTTGTACAACACTTATTAAGTGTCCAACATTGTTCATGTGCTAGATACAATATTAAATAAGACATAGTCCCAGCACTCAAGAGATTGATGGTAGAATTAAAGAGTCAATGTAGAACCATAAATTGTTTAGAAAAGCATTAGCAAACTTCAGTTGGAATATGGATGGAGAATTCAAGGAAGGCTTCACAGTGAAAGTGGTTTGTAGTTTGATCTTGAAGGATGAGGAGCACTTTGAAAAGAGAAGGAATTCTAGGCAAAAGGAAAAACATGTGCAATAGCTTAGTAATAAAGATTATAATGTGTGTGAGATGTTGTAAAGGGTTCATTAAAATTAGAGAATAAGTCACAGAGGAGAGTAATAGGAAACATAAGTGGACAGGACATCAGTAAAGACCGAAGTATACTTCATGCTCACTGGGAAGCCAGGCACAGTTTTAGCAGAACAATAAATATGGAGATTTGCTGTTGTTCATGATGGTATCATTATAGATTTATATTTGAAGAACATAACTCAAATGGAAAATGAACTTATGTTAGAAGAAACTAGTATCAGATCAGATCAGAAGTTCTAGCCAGGGAAAAAAATAATGAAAGTCATGACAACAGTTTTGGAAAGAAAGACTGCATTTAAGAGATACTTTAGGTAATCTTAAGGAATTCATGGTGACTTAAATGCAGGGTGGGTGCAGAAGTAGCAAATGTCACTGAACTTACCAGCTAAGAGACTGAATAGATTGTACTCCTGTTTATAAAGAAGAAGTCAATACAAGGAAGAGTGGTTTGAGTGGAAGAGAGCTAAGAATTTCAGTTTCAGACATGTTTTGTTTGAAGTCATTGCAGTGTATCCAAGAGGAAAAGTCAAATACAAATTGGAAGTATAGAGAGAGTGCAGAAGGAAGGGTATCATTAAGAGAGATATATATTTGAAAATTAGTAGCTTATGTGTTGTAGTTGTGATCATGGAATTTGTTGAAATAACTCAGGAAGATTAGAGAAAGAAATGGAAGAGAGAAAGATGCCTGAGTTTTGTACCCGAGACCTGATTGTCCTTCAAATAAGATAATAAAATCAAAAGTGCAGGCCTATGATTTTTAGAAGAAAGCTTGATAGGATCTGTAATTTTGTAGAATGATTGTATTTTTAAATAATGAGATAGATTTGGCCACATAACAAAAACTTTATCTGAGGATATAATTAAGTGCATTTGCAATTCTTATTGAATGTTAAATTCAAACTTAGATGGTAGCATTTACAAGTCGTGGATTAAAAAGATACTTCCATTGAAACCTTATTCGGTTTAAGATAATTAATAAAATATATTTCAGTGGAAGTGATTACCAAGCCCCAAGATCTATTAAATTTTAAGTTGTTATCAGAGTGTTCGTTTTTTTCCTGGCAGTATTTAGCAAACTTAATGCTAACTGAAGTGATGAGGTATTTGGTTACCCAACCAGAGGGCAAATATAAACTGATTTTAGCCATTACTGTACCTGGTAGAAGGAAAATGAGTAAGTACTTTGTAAGAGTTAAGAGGTTTTAACTTCTACTCTAGAAAGATGGAGTAGACATACTTTCCCCTATTTCTCTCACAGAGTACAACTAAAAACACTGGACATTACGTGTAAAATAAGTGAGAACTTAGAAAGATGGCAAACTAATGAGGAGTCTTGGTACTCATCAACAATATAATGAATTCCCTGGATTTTCTTTTGCCTCAGATGTCCTAAATATGGAGCTAGAGAAAAAAAAATTTCTAGTAAAAGCCTGCTCTCTCTAACCAAAGGACCAAGAAAGGGACTTCCTAAAAAGACAGAAAACATTTAGACAATAACTGCTTACTATAACTAAATACCAGAAATAGACACATGATAGTAAAAATGCTGAAAAATCACAAACAAGAATAAACTTTGAAAGCAACCATAGAAAAATAATGTGATACTTACAAGGGAAATTCAGTAGGATTATTTTCTGACTTCTCAGCAGAAACAATAAAGGCCATAAGGCAGTGGGATAACATATTCAGGGTTCAAAGAACAAAAAATCTTTCAACCAAGAATCCTATAATTAGCAAAGCTATCTCCTAAAGAATAAGTTAAATAAATACTTTTCCAGATAAACAAAAGTTGAAAGAATTTGCTAGCAGACTCTCCCTATAAGAAATATTAAAAGTTCTTCAGGCTGGAAGCAAGCAAACCCAGATGGTAAGTGAAACCACATGAACAAAGAACACTGATAAAGGTAGTTAAGTAATTTCATAAGTAATTATGAAAGACATTATAAATGCATATTTTTCTCTTTTCTCCTAATTGATTTAAAGAGCAATTGTATAAAATTTTATATATATATATATATATATATATATATATATATATATATATATATAATGTATTGTTAGGTCTATAACATATAAAATGCAATATATTTACCAACAATACAAAGCACAAAAGAAGCAGTGGAAGCAAAGCTGTGTTGGACTAAGGAAGCGACTATAGATGGTAAAGTAATAATTGTAACAATATTAGTTTGGTAACATTAATAGATGTAATATATAAAACAAGAACACTGCAAAAGGGGGAAGGGAGCAGTACTATATGAGAGGAACATTTCCTGTATCACTGGAATCAAGCTAGTTTAAATCCGAAGCTGATTCTGATAAGTTAAGATGTGTATAGTAACCCTAGAGCAACCATTAGTTATTCAAAATTATAGTGAAAAAAAAAATAATTAAAAGAATTAATATGCTACATTAGAAAATAATCACTTAATACTAAAGAAAGCAGTAAAAGAGGAATAGAGGAACAAAAAAGACATGAGACATAGAAAACAAACAGTAATATGAAACACGTAAATTCAACTACATCTATAATAAAATTAAATGTGAGGAGGCTAAGCAATCTAATCAAAAGACAGATTATCAGACTGGAATAAAAACAAGCAAACAAAAATAATATAACCCAATGACATGTTTTCTACAGAATATATACTTTAGATTCAAAAACACAAATAGATTGAAAATTAAAGGATAGAAAATGAGAGATCATGAATTTAGCAATCACAGGAAAGCTGAAATGGAAATATTAATTTAGACAAAATAGACTTTAAAATAGAAAATGTAACTAGAGATAGAGACATTTTATAATAAAAAAGATAATTCGTCAGAAAGTTATAACAATTATAAGCATTAAATTGGCAAACACTTAGCTAGATTGACCAAGAAAAAAAGAGAGAAGACTCAAATTACAAGATTTAGAAATGAAAGAGCAGACATTATTACTGAATTTGCAGGAATAAAAAAAGATTCAAAGGAATACTATGAACAAGTTTATGCCAACCAATTGATAACAAATGAAATGAACAAAGACCCAGATGGCTTCATTTTTAATCCAAAAATTAAATTAAGAAAACACTTCCATTCACAATAGCATCAACAAGAATAAAATACTTAGGAATAAATTTAACAAAAGAAGTGCATAACTTATATTCTGAAAACTATAAAACATTGTTAAAAGAAATTAAAGATCTAAATAAATGGCAAGCATCTTATGTTTATAGATTAGAAAACTTAATATTGTTAAAAGGCAATACTCCCTAAACTGATTTATGAATTAACAAAATCCCTCTTAGAACCTCAGTTGACTTTATTATAGAAATTAACAACCTGATTATAAAATTCATCTGGAATTGAAAGAGACTCAGAATAGCCAAAATTATTCTGAAAAAGAAAAAAGTAGGAAGACTCACACATCCTGATATCAAACTACTGCAAAATAATATACTGAAGACATTGTGTTACTGGTATGAGGAGAGACATATCAATCAATAGGAAAAAATTGAGACTCCAGAAATAAACTTGTACATCTAAGGTCAACTGATATTCAACAAGAGTACCAAGACTATTCAATAAGAAAGAATAGTCTTTTCAACAAAAGGTGCTGGAACAAATGGATATCTAGATATAAAATGAAGTTCATTTCACATAGAAGAGTTAACTTTAACTGGATGAAAGACCTAAATGTAAGAGCTAAAACTAAAAAAAATTCTTAGAAGAAAACATAAGGACAGAACTTCATGTCCTCAGATTCAGCAAAAGATTCTTAGATATGATACCAAAATATGAGCAACAAAAGAAAACAATAAATCAATTGAACTTAATCAACATTTAAAAATTTTGTACTTTGAAGAATACCATCAAGAAAATGAAGACAATCTACAGAATGCAAGAATATATTCACAAATTATATATCTGATAAGGGAGTTGTATCTAGAATGTATAAAAGACATTTATAACTCAATAATTAAAAAACAAATAATCCAATTAAAAAATAGGCAAAGAATCTGAATATTTTTCCAAGGAAGATGTACAAATAAACAATAAGCACATAAAAAAACTGTTCAACATCTTTAGTTATCAGGGAATGCACATCGAAACCACAATGAGATACCATTTCACAAACACAAAGATAGCTAAACAAAAAAGTCAGATAGCAAGCATATGGAAAAATGGAACCCTTGTTGTGCAGCTGTTTTGGAAAACAATCTGGCACTTCCTTAAATGATTAAACAGAATTATTATAATTTTGTTCCTATGTATATACCCTAGAGAAATGAAAACAAATGTCCACACAAAAACTTCTACACCAGTGTTTATAACATTGTTCATAATAGCCAAAAGATGGAAATCATTCAAATGTCCATTAATAGATAAATGGATAAATAATATATGGTAAAGCTATACGATGAAATATTATTTGGCCATAAAGGGGAATGAAGTACTATTTCTTGCTACAAATGGGTGAACTTTGAAAACATTATGCTAAATGAAATAAGCCAGTCACAAAATACCACATATTATATTATTCCAGTCATATGAAAGTCCACAATAGGGACATACATAGAGACAGAAAGTTAATTAGTGGTTACTTAGAGCAGGGGAGGATAGAGGCATAGGGAGGTGAAAACAGTGTTCTAAAATTGATCATGGCGATGGTTGCACATATCTGTGAATATATTAGAAACCACTGAATTGTACACTTTGACTCAGTGAATTATACGACATGTGAATTATATCTCAATAAAGGTGTTAAAAAGAAGAAATCTGAACATTGTGCTAAGGGAGTGCAACTGAGACTAATTTAATTACTATGTTGATATTGGTGCCGAAAACAGGTCAAGAAAATCTACTTAGGAAAGGTGATATGTGAGCTGATTCTTTAAAAACCATGTTCAATCTCTTTCTCATATCTAGTCTTGCAAGGTAGGATGGACATGTTGTTATTCATTTGCATTCAAATCCTTTGAAAACTTGCTGTGAACTGTAACAAGTCTTTCATAAAAAATTCCTCCCATATCATTAGACAAAAGAAGAAACATTTTTTTTAAATCACCAAAAGTGAATATTTGTGATCTTTTAAAAAGTTACGATCTTCGTCCCTCTTTAATACTAATAGTTGGTGTCAGGTACCCACCCGAAGTGACCTGTGCTAATGCAGTGGCCCACTGAGTTGAGTAACTGGAAACGTTAGAGGATCTACCTGGCTAAATCAGTATGATGTCAACATTTTTGGACATCAAAAAATGTTGATGTTTTGGACATCTGTTTTCTGTCTCCATTGAGTTGACAGACTCTACCTACATGAGTAGTGGGGTATTTGAGATTCTTATACCCTACCTAGTAGGGAGGGCTGCCAGCCTAATAATCACTAGTTGAGTGTTAACTACCATTTACCCATTTTCTACTCATTTATCAATGCATTTAATTGTTCAACAAACTTGTTAAGCTCATTTATCAATGCATTTAATTGTTCAACAAACTTGTTGAGACAGGCACTATAATGGATATTGGAGACACAAAAGCAAAAAGCACTATGCCCCTGTCTTCCAGGAGCTCACAGTCTAATGGCCAAGGGCAGACAAGTAGTAACAAACTACAATAACGTACCAGCTGTGCTTTAGAACACCTGGTTGGGAGATAAGGAAAGACTTCAGAAAGGAAGAGACACTGACCTAAATCTTAAAAGGCCGAGGATACATACTGCTGGCAGACAGAGGTGGGGTGCATGTATGTGTGTACATACTTTTGAGTGGAGGTGCAGAGCATTCCATTGAAAGACAGAGCCTGTGCCAAGTGACCACAATGAAACAGCATGCCCAGAGACACTGTACTCTACCCTTTTCCATGGAGTTAGGCAGACCGATGTCCGTACATTAAATCTTGACTTCTACATCTACAATATTCAAAGGAGACCAATTTAACTTCTTTTCTTGGAAGCATGATAGGCCTTTAACCTCTTTGTCAGGAAGTCTTTTCCTGTACACACTCCCATAGCATCCTCTAGAGTTGAAAAGATCTCCCTAACAGAGGATACTGATTACCCAAGGTAAGGCAGGAAACTGGCTCACTTCCACAGCAAACCTCACCAAGAACGTGCCAGCTCAGTTTGGCTGACCCAAATAGCCAAACAGATTTTGGAACATAACCAGCTTTTCATACCTTGGATGCTCCTAACTTCAGAGCAGAATTCCCAAGAAGTTTTAAATTAAGCCAGTCAACGTGTCTACAAATTCTTTTTTGAACAGAAAGCAGACGCCTCATTCCTGTTATGTGTAACTGTGGAGTCACTGTGTATGTCAACCACCTGTGTATTAAATAAACAGTACCTTACATTGATAGAACCCCCTACAATTTATGAGGCTATAGAGCACACATTAACTCAGGATAATTCTAAGAAGGCCAAGTGTTCTCTTGACTAACAGAGAAGAAAATAAAACTCTGTGACATGACCAATGTCACATAGCTAGTAAGTAACAGAGCCAGGACCAGAGCACAGTTTTTTAATTCAAGTCCCTAGCTCACAATCTAAAATCTACTTTTTGTATTAGAGTTTTCTTTTTCTCACATGACAGGAAGTCCAGAGGTAGGTAGTTCAGGGTTGCGACAGCAAGTCAGTGATGCTGACAAGAACTGACTGGTCCACATTCCTTACCTCAGAAGCCTTTGTCCTCCTGCTGGTCTCCTCCTGATCACCAAACAGCTGCTACAGTTTTGGGCTTCAATTTTGTGCTCTTGAAAAAGGTGGAAGGGGTACAGGGACAAGAGGGGCAGAAGCTGAGCCTATCCCTTTTTAACAGATAATTGAAAGCTTTCCTGAAGTCTCAGCCAGGGGACTTATCACACCTGCTTGACCAAAACTGTGTTATATGGTCATCCCCGCACCTAGGCACAGTAAGAAAGAGTTTTGCTTTTGGATTTCTAAAACAGAAATAGGCAAGAGATAAGAGGGTATTGAATGCTCCTGGGTAAGGTAATCATCTACTACGTGCATCACTGAGCTGCATTTGGTCAGCTTTTTCAAATAAAATATATAAATTTTCATTAGATATGAATTATATAGACTATATTATTATATTGATAATGTTATATTGTAGCTATATATACTATAATATATATTATGTAAATAATATATAGCAGTATATTATTATATAGAATATGTATACATATATATATCTGATTGGAGGTAGGGAGAAAGAGGTTGGAATGTCAGAAAATTTTGAATTAAAAAAACACAATCTTACCTAAGTGCTTTTGACAGAGATTACTAAAATCTAGGATTCCTCAAACCTGCTATTTATATGTTTGTTTTGTATTCTTCTTTCTTTTTTTATTTCTTTTATAGAAATGTTAAAATATACACAGAGAGGATAATATAATGAACTCCCTATCGACCACCTGCAATAATTACCATTTTGCCAGTCTTGTTTTGTCTAGCCCTCCTTTTCTTCCTCGGGCATTTTTTAAGCAAACTAGTTCTATTTAAATACACCAAACAGAATTATGCCCGTCTGCCTCAAATTTCTTTTTTCTTCTGCAAACAAAAGACTCTAGAAGAGTTATAATATGATTTCAGGAAAAAAATTAAACAATGAAAAAATGTTATTTGGAAATTTCATCACTCTTTCTCTCTCTCAATATTTTGACCTCTTGTTACACAAGAATAACGACATACTAAAAGAGCAAAGGAGAGATAAATTTAAAAACTGAGAAGATTAATTTCTAAGGCACAGGAAATCTAAGCCAGGTTTGGCCAACCCCTGAGAGTACCTCTCACCTCTCTACTATAAAGAGCAGGATTTATCCCCCTCCCCCTCCCCACACCTTAAAATTTAGGTCACGGTTAAGTTATGTCATTTAAAGTACCACTGACGTTTAACAAAAGTAGCAATCAGTATTCTATTCAGGTTTATATTTTTTTACATTAAAATGTTTTCTAAATCTTAAACCATATACTATGTAGTAGCTTAGTAGAACTGCTACAATATCCTAAATGAGACACTTGAAATAAGAACCTGGTCTCTCCAAATCTTAGAGATTTTGATTACTTTGACCTTCTGCTGCTACTTTATCCTTTAAGACAAAGAATCCAGAGTGTTAACAACTATTCTCAATTAAATAAATGCATTATGTATTTATTCATTGACATACAATATTATTTATTCAGCCATTCATTTACATGTTCATTCATTCACTAAACACTTCTCAGGTCCCATACATATCTTATTGCTAAAATTTTTAAGAATGAAGACCCTGGAACTCTTCTATTTTCATAAAGCTAAGCAAATCCATACCCTGAAAACTATGTGGGAATCAGGTACAAACCGGTAGTTTTAAATGTCTGGAGAGGAGAAATGCCAGTCTGGAAAGGGTATTTGCAAAAAGGCATAGTGGCAGGATGGTGGGGTGAGAAGTGGGCCTGGCTGGAAGGATCTCTATATGTGTATTTTTATCATCCATGTGTTGGATGAAGCGGAGAGCTGCCAGATAGCTTCTTTTCGACAGCTTGGAGTTACTGTTGGGAACAGATCCATGTATGGAAGCGAAAGCCGAAAGGCACAGATAAGCAGAGATCCAGCTATGCAAACCATGTTTAGAGACAGTTAAAGGACAAGCATCCCAGGTCCCTTCTTTCTGGTAAATTTGGAGAAGCCACCACACCGGGTCTTTTTTCACATCCAGCCCATGTGGACTGAGCAGCCCAGGCTCGACAGAGGTAGGTGCAGGGCTTTTGTGATACAAGTTATCTAAAGGATCATTCGTGAATATTCCCTCCCAAGCTCTTGATGTCCCTTAAGGGAAGCTGCCAGATAATATTTGGAAAAAAAGGAAGATTTGGGTTGGGGCTTGCGACTAAGAGGTATTTAACAGCTTTGCCTTCACAAGACAAGGCAGCTTGGTTACAGAGGGAAAGTGACAACACAGAATTGCTGCCAAATGTAATCCCTTTGTCTGGGGTCACTTACCGTTCGGATTTTTGCGGATATGACTCCCTCGATGTTGCCAGCACCTTTGGAATGGGCCACAGCTTCCAGTGGATTCTGTCTGATACTTTGTATTTTAGGGTGGGGTAGGTAGGATTTACCCTTTTCTTTGCTTGCTCCTCCAAAGCTACCATAAACTCCTGTGCGGCTAGTTCTTCCTTAGATATAGGAAGAGCTGCTTGTAAACGACATTATTATTTTTGGCAGCTGAAGTCATTTTTGCAGTGTTTCTCAGCAGATCGGAGGTTGATTACATCCTGTTCAAAGATTCTTGGGTTGCTTTCACAAACATGGGGTCTTGCGCAAGTTGAAATGGCTGAAACCAGCTGTAAACACTGGAATTTTCTCAGTACCTTTAACATTTTCTTGCTTTCTTTTTTGTTAATGACTGAAAATTTGGGGACTTGAGGAGAAGTTTTTCCAAAGATATTTGTTGTTTTGTCATTAGGAATGTTTGAGGAATAGTAGATTGTGTAAAATAACAGAAGTCGTATGTCTCAGGGGTCCAAAGAAAACATGTGAATATGAAGACTAGAATAATACCGATATTGACATGCCTCCAGTCTATTTTCTAGAATACTGGTTAACCTAGCCAAATCATATCAATTACACTTTGAAATGCTATTCCAGTTAATTGCCAAGTTGGAATAATTAGATTATTACAGCAGTTCTTTTAAAATTACTAGCAAAATCTGAGAATTCCTGCAATTACAAAGATCAAGAGAAAAATATTACAGGTCATGTCTATAAAATATATGTATATTTGTAAGATTGAATTAAAATAGAATTTTTACACAAGATAATAGAATTTAAATTCAAGATTTCTCTTGTTGAGAATAAGGTGTCTATATTTCAAGTAAGGTTTGAACTAACTATTCATTTAACTAAAAAGTTTTCAATCTTATGATAGAACATGAGAGGAAAAAAAGAAAAATTGTGATTTTTCCTTCTCTAATGACAAAAGATGACATGGAAAATGATTAATAAACAAGTATAAGAGTAATAATAATAAAAGAGTTTGTAATACTGACCAAGAAGATGTTCATTGAATAAATTAAATAACTGGGAAAGGCAATTCACTTAAGGGATATAGATAAAATGGCTTTAATTATGTGGTGGTTCCTTCAAGTTGTGAATGTTCCGTAATACCAAAAAAAAAGTGGCAGAAAAAAGAAAACATGGTTCTATTTCCATAATAATACATTATCTTTATTAAAATAATAACACTAAAATATGGATGTTTTCATTGAATCATTCCTTTTCTGTCTAGTCTATTTACATTGACAACACATTATATTAATAACACATCACACTTACCCTTTCTACATTTCTAAAATAGGCTGTTTTACTTCACTTAACAATACTAATATTCTGTATTAGAAAAAAAAGGGAATAAACTATGCCTTTTTTTTTTAAACTAACAGAGACCAGCTGTCATAACTTTAGCTAAAGTGGAACAGGCCTACGAAAAGATGATTTTAAAATTAATTAAACACTACATACCAACCAGTTTTCCAAAAGGATGGCACAGCAAGAGTTTTGACAATTTTCAATATGTAAAGGTTATTATAAATTATATCACTAGTATTTGTGTTCAGATGCAATGCATATATGACATCATCTACTATTTTCTCATTTATTTACTGCCAAGTACATTTCCAATGTGCATCTTCATGAGTAATGTCTGCTCCTATTTTTCTTTTGCAAACAAATTTAAGAAGTGTAATGTAAGTAATAAAGAATGACTGCTTTTTTTATATAGAGTCTGTCAACATCTATGAAAAAAAGTTGACATAGTCAAACTACTTGTCCTTTTGACTTATGACTTCTAAAGCATTCAGTGATGATTATACATGTAGAAAATCTTGAAGAGATCATATTTTGAGAAGAAAATTGTATTGACAGTCTCATGTGGAAAAAAAAAAATGAATGCTCTATGCTAAAGTTGAAATTTGTCCTAAGAGGATAGATTTGAGGCTTCTATCTATATAATTGGACCAGACTGGATAGCTCCTGGGCCTGGGCAGTGGCGTTACAAAGAGCAGGAGGAATAACTTTTTAGAGGCTTTGATGGGGAACAGTATCCCTGAATATTGGGGGTAAGTTTATATGAAAGTAAAAGTAGATATTTACTTTTCCAGAAGCATGGAAAATTTTGGCCCACAGGAAAAAATCATTAAGTTTCAAGGAAATGATAGCATTGGTTACTCGAAAAAAAAAAAAATATCCCTTTGAGAAGTTTCAAATAAAATAAAATTTTCTCAGGTTATTAAAAACTGTGAGACAGTGAGTGGTCCCAGACAAACCACTAAAAATTTCAAGAAATTTCAAGAAAGCACTAGAGTAAAAGACAGTACTGGTGAGGAATTTGAAGACCAGAGAGGCTGTGTTCTTTCTCCAAGGTCAATCAATGGAAGGTGAAGGTTCTCCGGAGTCCAGATCACCTAGTTTTCTGATCAAAACCGATCAGTCCATGCAGCACGTCTTCTCATTTCTTAAAGTTACATGATATTTTCAAGTGTCATGGCAAGATATTAGAAGAAAATTCCATGCCAGAGAATTTTTAAAGGTAGTTTTAAGGCATATATAAAGTAATGAAAGGGGAACAAATTTCCACAGCACTTAATGCTGCTGAGGAGAAAATGGCCTTTCCTATTCCTCTGACTTCTTCCCCTGAGATGAGCCACGGTTCTCAACTCTAACTGCACATTAAAATCACTTACGATGGGTGATGTCCCCACTACACCCCCGAGAGACTAAATATGCTCACGGGTTCCAGGCAAGGGCAATTTGTTTTTAAAATCTACCCCATGAAACTCTACTGTGCAGCCAGGATTGATAACCACTTCCTTTTTTGCAATAAAAAAGTTGTAATCTGTCCAATTTATTTCAACAGAGGGAGTTAATAGAAGCACAGCTGAAGATTTTTTTAAAAATTGCTTTTTCCCAAAAAGGTGATTTCTTTGGAAGTTTTATTGATGTCGTCTTTGCTGACAGGGAGTTTCTATTTTTTTAAAAAGTAAAAGTTTCAGCCTATTTCAAAAGAATTTTTCTCTGAACTAAAGGATGGATATGGATCTTTTGGTATCGCTCCTACTCCTTAACTTCATACTGCTGAAACCTATGTGACTGCTAGTCACAATTATTGAAAGATGAAAAAAGTATATGTGACATTATGGTTCTTAACTGCAGCTGCTAAACAAAATTTTATATTGTTTTAGCAAATTATCAAACAGCCATCTTGAAAGGGTATATTTTGGATAGCAACAGTTCTAAAGAATAGGCAATCACTGCCCTTTTTTTGCCTGTTGTCTTTCTAAATGTCAAGAACTTTGGAGAGAGGGTGCATGATTTTATGCAGAAGATATATAATGTATCATATATCAGATATATTAATATATCAAAATGTATGAATAAGAAACTAACACAAGCTAAAATACTAAAATACTAAAAGGATATGTAGGGCCACAAAAGACTCCTTCCATTTCAGTGGGAAATAAATACTAAGCTCTCAGAGACCTGAAAAAAAAGATTCTGGGCTGATGCAGGTAGAGATAAAATAAGTAACTTTAGATTTCAGCTCCAGGCAAAGAAGACTGTTCAAGACAGTAGGTGGAAGCAGTGATCAGAGTTAAGACTGCTAAGGTTGCCTGGAGTCAGATAGCCTGAGTTTCATTCTGTCTCTTCAATGCATTGATGGCTGAGTGACTTTAGACAGATAACATCACCTTCGTAAGCCTCTATTTCCTTCTCTGCAAATTGTGGACGACAGGAATAACCATATTGAAGGTATTAAGTGGCAAAATGCTAATCAATAGTTTCACGTAGTGACCGATAAATGGCAATACCATCTTTGCAAGCAATATTAAATTCGAATGTTTTTTTCTAGAGAGACTGTTATCCTTGTCGCTAGAAATATTAAATAGAAGAGTTATCACATTTCAAGAAGAATATAGATGAATTCTTAAATGCCTTTCAACTCAGTTTCTAAAATCAACCCAGCATTAAAGTTGAGCATTTGGGAGATATTGATCAAATACTCATCAATGGGTTGATTATGAACATTGAATTCATCTCTTACTCCAAATCATACCATGAAGGTGAGCCTGGAAACTATTATGTAAGATATCAAAAATCAATACATACAGATATATGTTCACTCAACATTAACAGACACAAAAAATTTTCAAAAATGAAATCATATAATAGAAGAGAAGGACACCAGGTAGGAATCCATCGAAGGATTATAAACTGAAAAATGAAATGAGGTAATTTATATTTTTTAAAGTTTATTTTGGCAGCAGTAGGGAAAATAAAGTGTAGAAAAGCAAGCAAATGGAAAAAAAGCAGGTGATAATAATAAATACCCTATGAGTCAAATGTCTATATCATCAGTCATTAGAACATTTTTTAGTGTAAAATGGAGAACTATTAATAATTACACTGGATCAACAACAGTGAATTGGGAATGTCCCAGATGAACTGGGACATATGCTTGCCTTAATTAAAGGGCTGTTTTCAAGAATAAATGGGTACTGAGTGGGTGTTTTAAAAAAGCAGCTAAAATTAATAGCTGCCAAACTCTTTCAACAAATACTAGATTTATAAGATATTAATGGCCTATAGACTAAAAATAGTACTATGAAAGAATAAACTAGGGGCTACTAGCTTAAACCCAGGTAAACTGATTTTTACCATAGAAGTTCTTGGAGTTTTTAATAAGCTAATCTGCTTTAAGAATATCTAAGTGCTATTTGTGTTACATAGTGTTTTTCAAAGTCATTTGTCCATAGATTTTATTTTTTCAAGGAGATAATGTCTTGTGACTCCAACCTTCCCTGGAACTCAATATGGGAAGTAATAGTCTAGGAGAAAGGTATTGTTCAGAGATAGAGTGGAATAGGTATTAAGTGTGATTTCAAGATATGATTCATAAATTTTAGTTAGATTGCTGGGTAGATAACTCAGTGATGTGAGGAGTCCCAGACCATGATTTAGACACAGTGTCACTCTGATTTGACTGCTACCGAAATGTCAAGGTTGTTCTGGTCTCTTGGAGGTGCAAGGAAGCCTTTTCCCATTTTCTATAAAAATTTAATATTTGCTTTGTTCATGCAGTTCAATGGACTTCAATTTATACATGGGAATTTTTAAAAGTAAAGTTTCTTAGTGCCTTTTTCTTCTCCCCCAGTAAGGACTTGGCATCAGAGTCAAAGATAGCAGGCCAGGAAAAAACAAGTTCTGAATTGCCATTGACTCAGGAGCCAGCAACATGTAAAGAAAACTAAAGTATGTAAAGTGTGAAGGCAAGAAGATGAGCTCAGAATGGAAGAAGCACCTAACTTTGTCATATACCCAAGAAGAAAGTTGACCTGGGACCTAAGGTGTGGGCTATTGCTGGCAGCTGACTTCCCATACACTCTGATGGGAGCTGTGTAGGTGAGCCAGCAAGCAGAACACTTGGGAATTGTCACCAACTTCCAACCACTGGATTGCAAATGATCCATAAACTTTAAAAAGCTGCTTAAATGGTACCTCTTTAAATCTCTTTTTCTACCTAATATCTTGCTGGCGGAGAGCAGAGTGCAATTACCCTCTATGGTCCTATAACTGCTAATAACGACGATAGCTAATGCATAGGGTAATTTCTATGTACCAGGCACTTTTCTCCATGCTTTGACGTATACTAACACATTGGATCCTAATGATAACCTTACGAGCTGGATCCTATTATTTTCCTCATTTTCGAATGACAAAAATGAGACAGACAGGGGTTAAGTAAATCTTCCCAAGGTCACACAGCTCTTAAATAGTAGAGCTGGACAAATCTGGCTCCAAAGTCAGTTATTATCCGCTCCACTGCGAGCAAGTGCATCACAAAGATTAACAGAGGAAGGTAACTTCTCTTATATAGTAATAGTTCTAGTCCTTATAATCACAGAGAACATAATTCCTATTCCAACTGACATCCTTTGAAGCCCCTGAAGACCAGCAGTTACTGCATTTCTCTCACACTTTCTCATTTCTTTAGTGTGTTCTTTCATAACATGCATGTGAATTCCTGCGTACTTTAATGCCTGAAAACTAGTCTTTATGCACTAGTCTGTCTATTTTGTTATTTACCTAGTTGATGTGTTGAGGAGATCGATAGCCACAACTGAGCCAAGAAGTACTTTGTAGGTAATTTTTAGGGCTCTTTGTGCAGAACCTGGAGACTCACTCCTATTAAATTCTATCTACTAAGGTCCTTGTGGATCCGAAATGTCATCCAGTCTGTTTTTATTCTTCATCTATTGCAAATGTAGTGAGAATGGCTTTTATATTTCCATGAAATACTTGGACAAAGTATTTGGCCGAAGCCAAGAACCATGCCATGCAGAGCACTGCTTACTTTTTATCCATCCCAAGTTAGCAATCTTTGAGCACAGTTGTTTAGTGAGGATTCCACTTAATTGCATTATCAGTCAGCCCATATTTCTCCTTTTGGTCCAAAGTGCTTTTGTGTAGTTATGTAAAAATATTCTGATGAAGATCAGAAATCATGTGCCAACAGAATTTTTTAGTCCGGCTAATTTAAGATCATTAAATATTATGAGGTTAGGCTGAATTGACTAAACATTGAAACTATATTGTGTAATTTGAAATCTTATGGCTCCTCCTCCAATCTCCAGAGTTCCTCAAAGACGACTGATTGATTCCACATTCTCTTTTTAAAAGTTTTCATACATTAGAATGTAATTTACTTGTGCAAAGCATCTGAACAAATTTAGAGCAGCCAGTACTGTTTTACAGTCACTTTCATCTTGACTCTAGTTTCCCTTTAATAATGTTTACTGTCCACCCTCCCATTAATACACCCAACTGTCCTTTCAACCTGTTTCTGCAGATCCCCTGACTCAAACTTAATATATTCAAAATTAAACTTGTCATTTTATTATCCGCCTGACTCGCTTTTCTGGTTTATCTAACTCTTCGATTAACTTTAAGCCAAAAAGACAGCTTAGACTTTTTTCCTTGATCTGCAGTCTCCCCACCACAACAAATCAGTCCTCAAATCCTACAGTTCCTCCCTCCTGAATATCTCTCATATTCATTACCACTGCTTTTTACAGTATATTACATGAATGATTACAATAGCATGCTAAAATATGCCCGTCCACCAGCCTCGCCACTCACAAATGTCCTTCATTTTTTTGTCAAAGTGATCTTGCTAAGACTCAGTTTTGACCAGTCGTATTCATGTGTAAAATCTTTTAATAAATCCCTATAATGTCCAGAAGAAAAGTCCAAATTCATTAACTTAGTACCAAAGACCGTTGAAATCATAGCCCTGCTTAGGGCCCTAAGCTTGTCCCTCTCTAGCTCCCAATAAATGTTATTTGTCCCAGCTTTACCAAACTACTTGTGATTCACTACAGTAGTCAAGAGTGACTCATATCTCCATTTTATTACATGTTCATTTACCTTCTTTCTTCAGTGCTTTTTTTTTTTCTTTCTCTTTTCACTTAACAAACCCTGCTACTGCTTTAAGAACCATTCTCTATGTGACATTCTCTCCTTCCCATCATCCAGTTCTGGTTTGTATTTTCTCTTTGTGCTCCTACTACATCCCACGTTTATCTCCATGATAGCACCTAGTATTGTCAACATGTATTTTTCTGCCTCCTCGTTAGACTTTAAGCATCTTGGGGGCATGTACTTATCTTACTCATCTTTATATATGAAGGGCTTGGCTCAATGTCTGACATACAGTGGGGGTAATCCATAAATGTTTATCTAATAACTAAACTAGTAAGTTAAAATAATTCTCACTGGATGAAAAACTAGAGGAAAATGTACTATAAGGAGTAATGTTTTCTCTTTTTTTGTCTTCCACATACCTGAAGCAGGGAGAGTCTGCCCCTTCCTCGCTTAGCTCCAAACCATTAAGCTAATTTTAAGATTCCTATTTGTTCTTTACATTCTAAGGTCCTCCAGACTAACTTATAAACAGATTTTTGTAATATTTCTCGTTTGCATGTTAAAGAATGTGTGGCTTTGGTGTTTGGTTAACTCCAAACACCAAAATATACAGTCTACTTATTGTAAGGCCATTCAAACTCACCGATCTCAGAAGCTATCAACCTCACCAGCCTCAAAGTGAAAAGACTCACATGAAAGAGAGGGTAATTTAAATCTCTTTCTTTTAGATGAATATTCTCTTTTTAATTATTTCATCTTTCAATATTCACAAATATTCTGAGAATAACTTTTTAAAAATCAAATACTGGTTTATCTGGTTATAAAAGGCAAAAAAACAACACATGGTGATAGCAAGAAGTGTCTATTAGCATTTTTAGCAAAATTATCCAGATCTGGCTCCAAGTGTTTGAAGTTCTTGCCCTATAGCAGTATTTTCTCTCTTCATATAGTTCTTAAATCCTGTTAGATAATACTTTTAGAACTTGTATTTTAATCACACAACACTACACACCATGTGAGTAGTGCCTCCATTTGGATCCAGAAACCTGCCTCATTTTATTAGTATGTACAAGCAGAGCGCCAAGTACACCTAGTCAAATAACCTATTTATTTAGAGAAATATGGAGATCCCATTTAGATAACATCTAAAAATTTAGATAGCATCTAAAATTTGACCTAGGCATCTTATTATTCTATTTATTAGAGTCAAAGTATTTCCTGCCAGTGAGGAAAGAAAAATGATTATGAGTAAGGGTTGAGTGTTTCATAATACCATTTGAGGACCAAATAATTACTGCCATCTAACAACTGAATAATCACTGACGGTTCTTTGTGACAAAGGTTAACAAAGGAGGTATGTCTTTAAACAGGCACCGCTTTCAGTGTGAGGAGACTAAAAGGTAAACATCTATGCTCAAAATCCTAAGTCCTGGCTTCAAGTTCCAACTCTGTCACAAAACAAATAGCAAGTCGCTAATCTTCGCCAGACCTCTGTTTCCTCTGAAGGATGAGGAAGTTGGATTTCATAACCATTGGAATACCTCTTCACTGTAAAGTTCATGGTCAAAAGTTGCATGAGATGATGAAGTAATAGACTTATAAGAAGTCTCTCATTGTACATGTTGATTTTTTACTTACTGATACATTTGTGATTTGCTCCTACATCTAACTCTTCGTTCTTGACATCGCTTATCATTTTTGCATAAATCGTCCTAGTCATTGTCATCTGAGGCAAAAATAAGGAGATAGTATTAGAAAAAAAAAAAAAACGTGCTGTAAGAGTTTGTCCTGAACTTGGACTCTTCTCTTTTCTCATACACGTTTAATATAAGATATGCTGTTCCTCAGAAGATGCTTTACTTTCAGACATAGAGAGAATAATAATTATTATTATGACAACCATTTGTTGAGCTAATGCATTATGAGCAGACAGCCAGAATTTGAACGTATGTCTGCTTGGCACTAAAATCTATGTTTTCTCCACCATGTGTTATGACTTGGATAATCATCATTCAAAACGGCAGTTTTTGTCATGAACACTGAAGAAATCGTGTCTTCGAAGAATCATAAAATTGTGTATCAATTGATATGTAACTTTTCAACATTATTTATCTTAATTTTATTTATTACAGTGCTATTGAAGGTAAACAGAATACCAAGTTGACAAATCTAATACCAGACTTCCAGTCATACTTCCAGCAGTATGAATTTTCACTTTAGTTTTAGCTTCAGTTCTTCATTTGTAAATGAATGATAATAATATAGACTTCACTGGTAGGGGGGTTGGGGTTTGAGTGGCCAAATGGGACAACGTATGGGAAAGCATAAACACATGATAGATGTCAAAGGGTTTCCCTTTATTTTCCTCCATATTTACCTCTGTGTTTGCTTTAGAAAATATAACTATGATCATCAGACAGAAGGCAGAAGCACTCGCTTCTGATCCCAGCTCTGCTAATGGCTGACATGAATTACATTCATGAATGAATGACATGAACTTTTTTGAATATCAAACAAAGGAAAGATAGAACTAAATAATCTCCAGGTCCCACTTGGCTGTACATATTTATACTTTATTTACTCTCAAAAGCAATTTCTCATGTTTGTATTTCCTCTTTGAAGCCTGGAACTTATTTTTAGTGAAAACATTTTTCAGAAAAGCTATTGGATTGAGGTCAAAGATGTCCAGGTACCCAAAAGAAATTAAAAATTAAATGAATGAGTCACCAAAAGGCAGTGGGACAGCCAGACCTGTCAGATCTTTTTGTTATTAGAATTTGGGCCAAATGACTCAAATATTTGATTGTAGTGATTGTGGAGGCCTGCAGAGGGGAGAAGGCACATTTGGGTAGATCAGGTCTGACATTAAGTTTTTCAGAGCTGCAAAAAGGGAAAAAGGATCAAATGTTTAAAAAAATGGGAGAAAGAGAATGCAAAAGGAGGAGACCCCATTACAGAGATAGCGCATAGCTACTGACTGGTCGTCCACTGGTATAAGTAATATGGGAAAGGTTGCTGTATTATGATGCAAGAAGAACTGGAGTCCAGTTGGCTCTCCAAATCCCCAGTTCCATGATCTTGGTAAATTTATTTTCATTTTCTGGTTCTAAGCTTCTTTGACCATAAAATAAGAACTCAAATTGGATGGTTACCAAAGGACCTTCACGACTGTTAAGTTTTATGCACAAGAGAAGCACAGATGTTATGAAATCTTATCCCTTTTCATATGAAGAGAACCTCTTTGCGTTGGTTTGTCTTTGAGCGTTACAGCTTCGAAATAGAAATTGTATATTTTAACAATTTGCTTTTTTACTTTTGCATTCTTATACTGTAAAAATATAAATTTGGTAGAAAGTGAAGTGAATGGCAGGATTTTCAAGTCCAGATTTGAGAAAATATAACTTACCAATTTCTTATAATTTCTGATTTTTAGATATTCTTACTCTGTATCTAGTATAATACATGTTTCTCTATAATATAATTAGCATCTTTGCCCATGTATTCCAACCAGATGTTAGTCATCATAAAGTTTTACTGTGCTTTAGAAGTTTTGCTTCTTTTCACTGATGTTATTAATACCTTGTGTTCAATATCTTTGCCAAACTGACATCAGTAGTCTTCTATTTTGAGTTTTATTCTTAGATATCCCTGGTTGCCTGAACAGGTAGTTGTGAATCCAGTGACTCCTTCTCACTCCCCACGAATCATCTCCAAATATTATCATGTTATATTCAAGGTTGGACCTTTAGTATACACAAGGATTTTCCATTTACTGACGATTCATTAAGTACCTAAAAGATACTCACCTTTGTTTCCTTGACACTTATCGGAATGCTATGTATCTAGAAGATTCTAATCAGTCTTGAATAGGTTAATATATCTGTATTTATTAAAAGAAGCATAGTTTATGCATTCCATATATGAGCAAAAGATTTAGAAAAACAATTAAGTGATATAAAGAGAATAAATGAAGATCCAAAAACTTCAAAACAAAATTTTTATGTACTTATTATCTTCTGAAATACTAAAGGTTCTGTTTAGAATCTCCCTCAGTAATCAAGGGTTAAAAAAATAACAAAAAATTTCTCTCTCCATGCTTTCCAATGAGCCGCATGTTTTAAAGTCAAGCACAGTGCATCTGCCCTCATAAATATGTGATTGCACATTCTGAGTGATTGATGATGTTTAAATGATGCAAATTTTCCTTGGATATAAGTAAAATATCCACACAGTTTTACCAGTTTCTTGGTGGAAGAAAAACTTATGTATATTTAATGTCATCAAAATTTTCATGAATGTGTCTTGATCAGTGAGGGAAAAAACATGGATTTTTGTTTGTGTGTGTGTGTTTATTTTTAACACAGATTTGATGGCACAATGTAAAACATTAGGAATGTATCATGTCCTCCTTCCTCCAGCCACTGACAGCCACTTTCTATTACTTTTTTTTTTTCTTTTTTATCTCCTCTTTCCTGCCTCTCCCCAGTCTCTGGTAGTCACCACTCTGTGTTACAATGAATTCAGCAGTTTCTCCCTGCCCCCACTCCACCCCCCCAGTTTTATTAAGAAATCATTAACATGCATTATTGTATACGTTTAAGGTATACAGCATGATAGTTTGATTTACATATATTGTGAAGTTATTACCACAATAAGTTCAGTTAACATCTCATCTTATATAGACACCATAAAAAAGAAGAAAAAACAAAACAAAACAATTTTCTCCTTGTAATGAGAACTCTTAAGAATTCACTCTCTTAATTTTTCTGTATATCTTATAGCAGTGTTAGCCATAGTCATAATGCTGTACTTTACATTACTCATACTTATTTATCTTATAACTCTAAGTTTGTACCTTTGGACCACCTTCCTCCAATTCTCCACCTCTTCTCCCCAGATATCTGGTAACCATAAGCCTGATCTCCTTTTCTATGAATTTGTTTTTGGGGTTTTTTTTTTCTTCTTTATCTTTTCCTTTCTTTCGTTCGTTCTTTCTTTCTTTTTCTTTCTTTCTTTCTTTCTTTCTTTCTTTCTTT